>NC_143264.1:54368025-54669948 GCF_984573655.1 Nuphar pumila | reverse complement strand
AGTGCTTAGAAGTGTGATTGAGAAAACCTGTGTAGAAAACATATGAGTGAGGATAAGTAAATAATAACTTGTTTTTATTGGATTTTCTAAGAATAAAACATAAATAATTGTGATATTTAGAAAAGTGAAAGAAATTCTTTTCTGTGGTGGTATATAAAAGACTTTAATTATATTTTGATTTTGAAATAACAGGAAATATTTGTGGAAATAAAGTCTTTGATTATCTACTACTTATGAGGATGTGTAATATTATGCATACATGACAGAGATGTTTGTGGGTAGCATCACTGCAAACCCTCATGAGACCTTACTCATCCACTGGGGTAACTCAGGGGTTGAAAGGGCTTGTTGCATGAGCTAAATGCAACCGTGATTCCTACGAAAGTGAGTTAGGTGATAGTTTGATTTCATGCATTTGTCTAGTTTGCTCGAGGACTAGCAAAACATAAGCATGGGGGTATTTGATCATGCATATATTTTAGGGTTATTTTATATAAAAAATATGCGTGATTTCATAAAAAAATGATTTAAAACCCAATTTTATGCTGGTTTTGAGTAATTGAGCTAAAATGAATTAAAATTAGAAAATGCTTGAAAAAGTAGCTTTATTTTGCAATTTAGTTAATAAAATAATTTTGGTTTTCTTTATAGAAAAGAAAAAAAATATATAGATTAGAATAGTTATATTTTTTAGAAAAAAATAATAATCAAATGAGGTTTTGAGGTTTTTAGCAAATAAAATCTTTTAAATAGTTTATTTTAGATTTTTGAAAAAAAAAAAATCAAACCATTACACTGTTTGTGATTTTTGAAAACTAAAAAAAAAAAATCTGAAAAAAAAATTATAATAACAAACCGGTTTAACCGGTTTTTTTTTTTTTAAAAAACTGAAAAAAATAATCACAAACCGGTTTAACCGGTTTGCAGTTCTTTCAAAACTAAAAAAAACAAACAACAACAAACCGGTGAACCGGTTTGTTTGCTGTTAAAAACCCAAAAACAAGAAAAAAATAGGCGTCTCCCCTGTAAGCCAGAACTTCCCTCTTTCCCCTCTCTTCCCTCTCTTCTCACCCGTCTCCATTGCCGGGTCTCCCTTTACCCCTTATTTTCCCTCTCTTTCTTCTTCCTCCTTTTCATCTTCCTCAATCCGGTGGTGGAGGTGCTTCAGTCCGGCGGCGGCATGTAGGTGGATGGCCATTCTTCCCTAATCCTTTCGGCTACGGTAAGATCTGTTTCTTCTTCTTCCGATCTGTTTCTTCCTATTCTTCTTCTCCTTTCTCTTCTCTTTTTCCTGTAATATTCTTCTTTTTCTGTTTGATTAGTCTGAATTCTTGTAACAGTCGATATAATGTTTGCTTTCAATTCCATCTTACATTTTAAATTCATCATACCTAGCATTAGCCTCTGAATTTTATGCATTGTGCTTTATTAGATTTCTTTTGTACATTATTTCTATTTTGTTTTTGTTTTTGTTTTTGTTTTTTTGTTTTTTTTTCTTTTTCTCTGTTTGTTGATTGTTTGTTGTTTTTGTGAAATATCAAAAAGTCGGTTCACTTTGATCTTCAAGCTGATGTGCTTTTGCTTCTATCAGTATGATTTTGTTAACTAAGCCAGAGTAATTAAGCATAATTCATTAGATCTGTGTGCATCCGTTGGATTTCAATTTTTTTTAGATTCCTTGATTTTAAAATCTGTCGCCCGATTCCAAAACATTTCTATAAATAGTTGATCGATCATCTGGATTGATATTTTTTTCTTCGGAGACAGATTTGTGATTTGTTACTTTGATCTGAATGTTTAAACTGATAATCTGATCTGAATGTCGTTTTAATCTGATTTTGAAGTTGTCGATACTCTGATTTGAAATTCCGGTTCATCGTGACCTGAATCTGTCATCGAATTTAATTCATTTTAGCAAGAATTAGTGCATCTAAATCATCTGGATTTGGATCGATTCTTTGTCCTGTTTTTGGTTCATCTGAATTTAGATCATCTGGATCATTTGACTGAGAAATCTAGCAAGTATTGTGTCCAAAGCTGATCGAATTTGATTTCTGGTTTTTGAACTTTGAAATGAGTTCGGTCTATCAGAATTATGTAATGTTTTGAGTTGATTAAAGATCTGATTTGTGATTAGTTGACCCGAATAATATTTGATGGATCATCTATTGGCTAAGTTTTTCGGTTAGTGATTACAGTGATGCTACTGATCGCTGTCACTGTTCAATGATCATCATTGCTGCTGGAATTTTTGGTGACCATTGATCACATGATCTCAGGATTTTAGGGTGAATGCCTAGATTATTTTTATGTTTACATTCTGGACTTGGTTTAAGTACTATCAGATTTTAGTGCACTATCCGACTTCTGATAATTGGGTGTTATCATTCGAGTTTTTCAGCTAGATGTTAGCTAGTATAATTGCTACTTCTTTCTCTGGTACTGCTCGTGTTCATTTAATTTGTGCAGGATTGCACGGGACTGGAGCGGAAGTGATTACGTGACACGAAGTACGAAGATAGAAGATTTTTACTTTTCAGTTTAGAATTAGGAATTTAATTGGGTTTGTAAATATTGCACTTTACGCCCTCTGCGAAGGGTATTCATTTGTTGTAATAGTTAGTTGTTTTTACCTTTCTTGAACATTTTACATTTCAATAATTCGGCAATAAAGGTTAGTTTAGATTTGTGTATTTAAATACGAAATATTCCCGTTCCCTGAGTTCGACCCGGTCTCATCCACTAGTGAGAACCGGTTTTTATTATTTAATGTCTGGTTTTCACATGTTTTACATATAAAAATCTTTTCAAAATTACAACGATTTAAAAGAAGACATCACCTGTCCACTGGTCTGCGGATGATACGGAGTGGTGAATCTATGATTGACAAAATATCTTCTCAGCAGAGAAGCTATATGTACATTCCTAAAATGCTTGCCACCATCGCTAATCATCGCACGTGGCACACCAAAACGACTGAAAATGTTGTGCTTAATGAACTTAAGCACCACTCTATGATCATTGGTCTTGGTTGCCACAGCTTCGACCCACTTGGACACATAATCAACCACCACAAGAATGTATAAATTTCCGAATGAAGGCGAAAATGGTCCCATGAAATCAATGCCCCAAACATCAAAAATCTCGACAATCAAGATCGGAAGCAAGGGCATCATGTCCCTCTTGGACATGTTCCCAATCTGCTGACATCAAATACATCTCCTGCAGAACTCATGAGCATCCCTGTGGAGTGTGGGCCAATAAAATCCAGACTGCAAAACCTTTCCAGCTGTCTTCTTACTGCTAAAATGCCCTCCACAAGCTAAAGAATGGGAAAAACTCAAAATGGACTCGTACTCTTCCTCCGGCACACATCTCCTGATGATCTGGTCTGCGCAATATCTGAACAACTCTGGTTCGTCCCAATAATAGTGCCTCACCTGAGATAGGAATCTCTCTCGCTCATTCTTATTCCAGTGCTCAGGTATCTGTCTCGAAACCAGATAGTTCACAATATCTGCAAACCAGGGTAATTGCGATGTCCTGACTGACATGATCTGCTCGTTGGGAAAAGAATCACTAATCGGCCTCTGATCCTGCGTGGTCTCCACGATCAGTCTAGAAAGGTGGTCTGCTACTACATTCTCGCTTCCCTTCTTATCTTGAATCTCGAGATCAAACTCCTGTAGTAGCAGAACCCAACAAATGAGTCTCGGTTTAGTATCTTTCTTATATTTCAATACAGCATGGTCAGAATAGACAACCACCTTCGAACCGAGCAAGTAGGACCTAAACTTGTCCAATGCGAATACTACAACAAGTAGCTCCTTCTCTGTCATGGTATAATTCATCTGAGCATCAGACAGAGTTCTACTTGCGTAGTAAATCACATAGGGTTTCCTATCAATCCGCTGTACTAATATAGCCCCCATAGCATAGACAGAAGCATCGCACATAATCTCAAATGGGAGTGTCCAATCCGGAGGTCTCAGAATGGGCACAGTAATCAAGGCCTCTTTGAGAATCTCAAAGGCCTTCATGCAATCCTCGCTAAAAACAAAGGGCTGGTCTTTCTCTAATAAAGTATAAAGCGGTTGAGAGATTTTGTTGAAATCTTTTATGAACCGCCTATAAAATCCTGCATGCCCTAAAAATGACCTAATTTGCCTCAGAGTGGTAGGTGAAGTCAAACGCGAAATGGATTCCACCTTCGCTCTGTCAACCTCAATGCCTCTCTTGGACATAATGTGTCTAAGCATAATCCCCTCCTGGACCATAAAATGACTCTTTTCCCAACTCAGGATAAGATTTGTCTCTTCACACCTACTAAGTACTCGAGTAAGTTTTTGGAGGCAATCTTCAAATGAAGAGCCATACACTGAAAAATCGTCCATGAAAACCTCCATAACATCATCTATCATGTTCGAGAAGATAGCAAGCATGCACCTCTGAAAAGTTGTTGGGGCATTGCAGAGCTCGAACGGCATACGTCTGAATGCGAAGGTGCCATAAGGACATGTAAATGTCATCTTCTCTTGGTCGTCAGGATGGACAGCTACTTGATTGTATCCTGAATATCTATCTAGAAAGCAATAGTAGCTCTGTCCCGCGAGTCTCTCTAATATCTGATCGATGAACGGCAACGGAAAATGATCTTTCCTAGTTGCCACGTTTAGCTTCCTATAATCGATGCAGACTCGCCATCCTGTAGTGGTCTTCATCAGAATTCTTTCACCCTTCTCGTTCTCCACAACAGTGAGTCCTGACTTCTTCGGTATAACTTGAATCGGACTAACCCACTGGCTATCAGAAATAGGGTAAATAATCCCGGCATCCAACCACTTCATTGTTGAGAAACTATATTTTGATGACACACAATATGATACACTGTCATATTTGATTTAATATAATATGATAATATGTCTTCTTGAAAAATGTTATATTATGACTGAATATGCTTTGCCATGTATCTAACGAGTATTTGATGCAAGGATATCTCACCTAAAAGGATGGAGACCTCCTGTTCAAGTACAGCCGTGGTGCAATCATACTTCTTGAAGAAAAAACTTGATGAGCCATGCATTCTTAAAGATCACCTAAAGAGATCGGCTTCCTCAAGATGAAGATTTTTTTCTTCTTTAGAGTCATATGTAACAGAACCTTCAGAAGCATGCATATTGCATATTACATACTTTATCATAAAAGTCACTCATTCCCAAAAGCTATATTTCATAAAAGTATACGAAAGTTTCAAAAAGCACCTTTTTGAAAACCAATAATTGTACCTTCTTACAAACCTTTATGGAAAAGGTATTTTGACATGATATATTAGCTCATGATTTCAAAGAGCAATAATTGTACCTTCTATCATGTATAAGACAACTTGAAAAGAAATAAAAAGAAATGATTTCAAGTATGTAAGAAAAAGACAAAACATAGAAATCGGCTAGACAAAGAAAAACAAATATAATATGTTTAGAAAAGACTTTAGTTACCTTTTTACAAGTCAAGAATGTCGACTTACTTAAAGTCATCATTCTCTTTGTAAAACATTTGATACCTCCTCTAAAAATCTTTTTAGAAATAACTATTTTAATCCCACTCAAGAATGTCGACTTGCTTAAAGTCTTCATTATCTCTGTAGACATTAAATAGCACATCATAAAGCAATTCTTGATATGACTATTTAGAAATAAAGATCTCAAAGCATTTATTGTACTTACACTCATTTAAGTAAAAAAGTGACAATTTCTAAATAAAATACTTAAGTACTACAAATCATTAATTAGAATAAAGACAAAACTACATGATGGCTTACACATCCAACGTTCAATGTGCTATTATAAGAAAAAGACTTTTTACATAAAATATATCATACCTAAAATATTATAACGACTAGTGTACCCCAAATACTACTTTTATGGAAAGAAGACTTTTTCGAAAATCCATAAAGATGTTTTTTGAAACGACTTGACATCTCACATCCCAAAAATACTATCATTTCAAAAAGGCAACGACTATTTTTCTAAGGCTATATAAACACAGTCAAATTAATTATTTCACAAGGACATGTGAGCTTACAACAAGAAAAATTCTTATTCGATATTTGAAAGAGAGCCTTGAAAAAGAAAAAGAAAAGAAAGAGAAAAAGTCAAGAATAACTCTTTGACAAAGAGTATCTTCTGAGTGAAAAGAACAGAACATTCTGAGAATCCTTCATTCGTGCATTCATATCATTCTAAAGGTTCTATAGGAAGTATTGTAAACTTTTTGTTATTCACGGTATTCCTTCTTCGTTGAAAGAAGTAGACCTCTGAGAAAGAGGGTGTTGTCCTTCTCTGTTGAGAGAAGAAGACCTCTGTGAAAGAGGGTGTGCTCCTTCTCTGTTGATAGAAGAAGACCTCTGTGAAAGAGGGTGTGCCTCTTCTCTATTGAGAGAAGAAGACCTCTGAGGAAAAAGGTGTTGTACTATTTATCCGGTAACTCGGATGTTATAGTGGAAAGCTCAAGTGGTTTGCTTGGGGACTAGATGTAGGTCAGGGTTTTGACCGAACCAGTATAAATTCTGTGTTTTATGTGTTGTGCCTTATTGCATTTTATTTTTAATTTATCGATCTATTTAGTATTTCACTATTCACCCACCCTCTAGTGAAATTTCATTTGGTATTTGAGTAGGTTTGCTGGTTTCGACATAACAAGTTTTCCAGCACAAATGGCATCTACCTTTTATACTCGTGATATTGAAGGTCAACACGCATCTCGTCCTCCTTTCTTCAACGGCTTCAACTATGGATACTGGAAATGCAGAATGGATATATTTCTCAAGTCCATAGATTTTGTTGTATGAAAAATTGTTGAGCATCCATACACATCTCCATCCGCAGACTATAGCTTATGGTCTGATGAAAAAAGAAAATGGAAAATCTAAATGCAAAGGCTATGAATGCCTTATATTGTGTCATTGATCAGAATGAATTCAACATAATATTCATTTGTGAATCTGCTTATGATATTTGGCATTCTTTAGAGGTTATTTATGAAGGAACCAACAAAGTAAAAGAAGCCAAAATCTCATCTCTGGTTCGAAAATATGAGATGTTCAAGATGAACAAAGATGAACTCATCAAAGAGATGTTTACTAGATTCACCAACATCACCAACGACCTGAAATCTCTCGGAGAAACCTATTCTCAGACAGATAAGGTGAAGAAAATCTTGAGATCTCTCACAACTGATTGGGAGAAAAAGACTACAGCTATTGAAGAAGCTCAACATTTATCCAAGCTTACCCTGGACGACTTAATAAGCAATCTTATGGCCTATGAAGTCCATATGAAGGAAAGAAGGGAAGAGAAACAATCTACAAAGAAAACTCTAGCCTTTTCTGCTCTTTCTGAGAATGAGGACTCAGAAAAAGAATCTGAAATTGAGCTACTCACCAGAAAATTCGAGCGCTTCATGAGAAAGAACCGGCTTCCAAATAAGCACAAGGAAAGAAAAGACTTTAAAGAAGATTCCATGTGCTATCAGTGTAATAAGCCAGGTCACTTGAGATGTGACTGTCCTCTTCTCAAAAGAAAATCCAAAACTGAGGAACCAAAGAAGAGGTTCTTCAAGAAAAAGGCTCTGCATGCTCAATGGGATGATTCAGAACCATCCACAAGTGAAGAGTCAAGTGATGATGAAGCTGAAACTGCCAACATGTGCTTCATGGAAGAAAGCTCTGTAAGTGAATCCCTTGACTTCTCCTTTGAAGATCTTCAAAATGCTTTTCAGGAACTTTTTGAAGAATCAAGAAAAACGATTCTCAAAAATAAATATTTGAAATCTGAAAATCTAGAGCTTATGTTGAAAAATGAAAAACTCAGTATTGAAAATTCTGAGTTACAAAAGAAAAATTTTCTGATTACTTCTAAAATCTCTTCTACTAGCTCCAAGACTAAAAATCTTCAAGTAGAAATTTCAGAATTAAAAAGTAAAACTGAGAACCTTATGAAAACGGTTTTCAAGTTTACTAAAGGAAAAGAGAACCTGGATAAACTCCTATCCTCTCAAAAAGTTTCTTTTTACAAGAATGGTATTGGCTACTCTCATTTTAACAAACCTTCTTGTATGAATCAAAAGACCACTTTTGTCAAAGGTTCTTCTGAACCTAAAAAGGAGTATTATTTTAATTCCTTGTACTCCTCTAAAGTTATAGACAAACCTAAATCAAAATGGATATGGGTTCTTAAGTCTAACAAAAAGGGACCCGATTGGGTACCACAAAGGATTTTTACTTTATATTTTGCAGGCTCCAAAAAAGAAGAACAAATGGATACTAGACAGTGGATGTTCAAAACATATGACAGAACATTCAGATCTTTTTGTTGTTCTTCATCATAAAGGAGGAACTGTCACCTTTGGAGATAACAACAAAGGTTTGATAATTGGTATTGGTAATATTGGCAACATTGATAAACCTCATATCAAAGATGTTCTCCTTGTTAAAGGCTTAAAACATAACCTTCTAAGTATAAGTCAAATGTGTGACACAGGTTATAATGTTAGCTTTAAACATGATGCATGTCTTATAGCAGACACCAACGAAAATATCATTTTAAAAGGTATAAGAAGAAATAATATATATGAATCATACCTAGAAAACATTATTGAACATTGCCTTATAGCTAATAATGACACTCAACATTTATGGCACATGAGAATGGGTCATGTCAACTCCAAATACATGTCTAAATTAGCTAAAAACAAGTTAGTACGTGGGTTACCTAAAATATCTTTTAAAAATGACTATTTTTGTGATGCATGTCAACTAGGAAAATTATCAAAATCATCTTTCAAATCAAAGGAGGAGGGTTGCGGTAGGATTGTGACAGCCCGGATAAAGGAGGAGGGTTGCGGTAGGCCTGTGACAGCCAGCATAAAAACTTTGTCATATCCTATGAAAATGAACCAATATGAGAATTTCGTTGGGGCGTTCCCTACTGAGCGGCGCGCTGTACTCTCTAGGCCCAGAGGCAGTGATAAATGGGCAAGGGTTGCTAGGTCGTCGCCCAGAAGCGACGCGTCACATCGGCACCCGGGTGTGGTGTCAAATAGGCAAGGGTTCCCTCACTTTGTTGGACGGGTGGGGGTAAAGAAGTTAGTCCAAGACCATAAAATTAGGTTAGCCACTTGGAACATAGGGTCTTTAACTGGTAAGTTGGTAGAGTTAGTAGATGTTATGTGTAGGAGAAAGATTGATATTTTATGTCTTCAAGAGACCAAATGGGTAGGTGAGAAAGCTAAAGTGGTAGAACCTTGGGGATATAAGATTTGGTATACAGGAATAAATAGGAATAGGAATGGAGTAGGGATTGTTATGAGTCGTCAGTTTATAGATAATGTAGTTGAGGTCCGTAGGAAGGGTGATAGAATTTTACTTATTAAATTAGTATTAGGTACGGATATTATTAATATTATTAGTGTTTATGCACCTCAAGTAGGTTTAGATGATTCCATTAAGCAGCAATTTTGGGAAGATTTAGATGGAGTAGTACAAGGGATATCTTATGGAGAAAAGCTTTTCAACGGCGGTGACCTTAATGAACATGTAGGCATTAGTAGGGATGGATTTGAGAGTATCCATGGAGGCTATGGTATAGGAGAAAGAAATGATAGTGGAGAAAGGATTTTAGATTTTTGTTTGTCCTATGATATGATCTTAGCAAACACTTGGTTTAGGAAGAGGGAGTCTCACCTAGTAACATTTAAAAGTGGGGTTAATACGAGTCAGATAGATTTTTTCCTACTTAGAAAGAGAGATAGGGGTTGTTGCATCGATTGTAAGGTTATACCGGGAGAAAGTGTAGCTACACAACATAGAGTCTTAATTTTAGATCTTAGAATTAGACAATGTCGCAAAAGGGATAGACATAGGATAGATCCTAGAATTAAGTGGTGGGCACTGAAAGGAGCTAAACAAGAAATGTTTGTAGAGCAGGTAGTTAAGGAAGCTAATTGGTGTCTCGAGGAGGATTCAGAATCAATGTGGAATAAGATAGCGGGTGGCATGAGAAAAGTGGCTAAGGAGGTATTGGGTGAGTCTAAAGGCGGTGCACCACTAGGTAAGGATACATCATGGTGGAACGAGGATGTCAAATTAGCTATTAAGGTTAAAAGAGAGTGTTATAGAAATCTAAGTAAGAGTCGTGATAATGAGAATTTGGAGAAGTATATGATAGCAAAGAAGAAAGCTAAAAAAGTTGTTCGAAATGCGAGGGCTAAAGTATATAAGGAGGTTTATGACAAGTTGGATACCAAAGAAGGCGAGAAGGATATTTATAGGCTTGCAAAGATGAGAGATAGGAAATCAAAGGATTTGGGTATGGTTAGATGTATCAAAGATGAAACGCAAAGGGTTTTAGTCAAAGATGAGGAGATTAAGGAGAGATGGAAAGATTATTATGATAAGCTATTTAATGATAGTCATGCTCAAGATCTTGGAGACTTCTCCATTCCTTTTGATGAGATTAATCGTGACTTCAATGCCAAGATTCAAAAAAAAGAAATTGCAGAGGCTTTGAAGAAAATGAAATCAAGAAGGGCAGTTGGCCCAGATGGTATACCTATCAAGGCTTGGAAATGCTTGGGAGAGAAAGGTTTAGAATGGTTGACAAATCTTTTTAACTTGATTTGGCGAACAAATAAGATGCCTAATGAGTGGAGGAAGAGTACTTTGGTGCCTTTATATAAGAATAAGGGTGATATACAAGATTGCACAAACTATCCTGGTATAAAACTCATGAGTCATACTATGAAACTTTGGGAGAGGGTGATTGAGTCTAGGTTGAGGAAGGTTGTCATGATATCGGAGAATCAATTTGGTTTTATGCCTAGAAGATCAACTATGGAAGTTATACATCTTCTTAGACAACTTATTGAAAGATATAGAGAGAGGAACAAAGATTTGCATTGGTTTTTATTGATTTAGAGAAGGCATACGATAGAGTACCTAGGGACGTTCTCTGGTGGACAATGATGAGGAAAGGTGTTTCTCTCAAGTACATTAGTATAATTAAAGATATGTATGAAGGAGTAGTAACCAATGTCCGCACTTGTGGAGGGGTGACAACCAATTTTCCGATAACGGTTGGGTTACATCAAGGATCTGCTTTAAGCCCTTTCCTATTTGCGATAGTGATGGATGAGCTTACGAGATCAATTCAAGAAAATGTACCGTGGTGTATGTTGTTTGCTGATGATATTGTTTTGATTGATGAGTCTAGAGCTGGGGTTAATGCTAAGTTAGAATTATGGAGACAGACATTGAAAGCTAGAGGTTTTAAGTTGAGTAAGAGTAAGACTGAATATATGGAATGTCGGTTTAGTAAGCAACGAAGTAGTGATGGGAGTGTAGTGAAGCTTGGTGAGCAAGAAATACCGGTGAATGATTATTTCAAATATTTGGGATCCATCATTCAAAAGTATGGAGAAATTGATGGAGATGTAAATCATAGGATAAAGGTTGGGTGGATGAAATGGAAAAGTGCAACTGGAGTGTTGTGCGATCGTAGAATGCCATTGTGGTTGAAGGGAAAGTTTTATAGGACGACTATTAGACCCGCTTTACTATATGGTACAGAATGTTGGGCTGCCAAGAGACATCATATTCAAAAAATGAGTGTAGTTGAGATGCGGATGCTTAGATGGATGTGTGGAAATACAATAAAAGATAAGATTCAGAACGAGGAGATACGTAAGAAGGTAGGTGTTGCGCCCATTGAAAATAAGATGTGAGAGAATCGTTTACGGTGGTTTGGACATATTCGGCGAAGGCCTAATGATGCTTCAGTTAGAAGGTTGGAGAAATGGGAAAATATATTAGTTAAAAGAGGTTGGGGTAGGCCTAGGAAGACTTGGATGGAGATGATAGGAAAGGATATGAATGCTTTGAACCTCACCGAGGACATGGCATTGGATAGAAATGATTGGAGGAAAAGGATTCATGTGGAAGACCCAAAATGAATTTCTTTTTTGGTTCATATCGCTGACCCCAATTGTTTTGGGATGAAGGCGTAGTTGTTGTTGTTTGTTGTATCTTTCAAATCAAAAAATATTGTTTCAAGTAAAAGACCTTTAGAGCTTCTCCACCTGGATCTTTTTGGCCCTTCTAGAGTAGCTAGTCTTAATCATAATAAATATGCTTTTGTCATTGTAGATGATTACTCAAGATTTACTTGGGTTATATTTTTGAAAAACAAAAGTGATACGTTTTGTGAATTTGAAATTTTATGTAAAAAGTTACAAAATGAAAAATCTTGTTCTATTATAAAAATCCGTAGTGACCATGGAGGAGAATTTGATAATGAACTTTTTATAAATTTTTGTAACTTGCATGGTATTTCTCATAACTTTGTCTTTCCTAGAGCTACACCTCAAAATGGTGTAGTAGAAAGAAAGAATAGAACCCTTCAGGAATCTGCTAGAACTATGCTCCAACATAATAATCTTGCTAAATCGTTTTGGGCAGAAGCTGTTAATACTGCATGTTATATAACAAATAGAGTTCTTATTAGGCCCTTATTAAATAAAACTCCTTATGAATTATTCTATGACAGAACGCCAAGAATAGACTATTTTAAAGTCTTTGGATGTAAATGCTTGTTATCATCGCAAAATTTTACTTTTGCAAATCAAACTGACCTTTGAAAAAGATTTTGAAAATAACTCGCCTCCGTTTTAAAATGCGGGAAAATTCCGTAGAATGGGACTCGCCTGTCGGTACGAGGTTCAACCGTTTCTGCCACCTTTAACAGGGGTAATTGAACCAAGGATCAATCTTATGCTCTACTCTATTCAACTTGTCTAAATCATATTCTAATTTCTAAATGCACATAGAATCAGGCATGTGCTATGAATTTTCAGAAAATGTATATTTGAAAACATGATGTTTGCTTTGAATGATCGAAATATTTAGAAAATGTAAATCTTGGAAATGATATCACATGAAAAATCGTGAATTGGGATTTGAAATGTACTTCTGAGAGAAGTAAAAATCGATTTTGAGGAACCCTTGACATTTGGTGCAAATCGATTCTGAGAAACTTGGTTTCTCTGAATTCAAACTTTGAAATTGAAATTCTAACTTAGAAAATTTGAATTTGGAACTTGGGAAATACTTGAAATATCATTGGCAAATCCATATTTTGAGAAAATCGATTTTTGAATAAGACTTAGAAAAATTTTGATTTTTCTAACTTCAAACTTTGAAATTGACTGCATAACTTGGAAAATTGAATTTATGAACTTGAGAAACACTTGAAATATTCTTTGAAATTCAATGCTTTTGGGAAAATCGATTTTGCTATAAGACTTAGGAGATTTTGAGGAATTCAATTTCCTTGACTTAGAATTTGAATTGGAATTGACAAATGCATGAAATGAATGAATATGAATTTGAGGATTTGAGAAATACTTTTTGTATTTTTGAGAAATGCAGTGCATTTTGAAGTTAGCCTAAGAGTGTAGGCTGAATATGGCTAATGTGAAGATCATAAATCTAGGTATCATTCGTATTCTGACTATGGCCATAAATACAAATTCCACCAAGTTTATAAACTTCATAAAAGCTAGTGCATGTGCCATTCGTGTAGACCATGGTGAGTTTGAATATGCATGAATCATTATCCATCACACATTGACATTAAAAAAAATAAACTATATGCAATGCAACCTAAGCTAAGCAGGAAATGTAAATTCTTATTCCAAAGTTTACATTTAGTTTACATCACTATTGAAATACATGAAAAATAAAATCTTCAATGTACCTGCAAAACTAGAAAACTTGGTTAGTGAATATATGTTGGCTTTTCTAGGTTTATGCAGTAATATCTAGAAATTACTGGATTTTGCTAGATATAAGCCTTTTCCTTGATTCCCTTAAATAAAAATGATAAAGATATGAAATCAAATTGAACAAATAATGAATATAAGATATGGAATTTCGAAATTGGGGTCAAAATGACCAAAATACCCCTAATAACAAGACTATGGCCTTGAAATTAGGGTTTTTAGAAAGATATTTTGATAAAATGCAAGTTTTGAAATTTGAATGGAATAAGCTAAGCTAAATATGATGTGACATGATTAAAAATATAGAAATTAGGGTTAAGGATTTCGAAATTGAGGTCAAATGACCAAATTGCCCCCGATAGCAAGACTATGGCCTTGAAATCAGGGTTTTCTGAAATAGATTTTGGTAAAAACTTAGGTTTTATGCACTAAATGAAATCAAATGAGCATCAAATTAAACCTAAATCATCCTAATATGATTTTGAACATGATTAAACCCTAAAAATATATGCTTATGCACGAAAATCCATTAATATCACAAAAAATATGATTTTAACAGTGTTTTTGGAATTCTTCGGGTACCCTGTTTTGCAATTTTATTAATTCATCCATCAATCGGATTCCAAAATTCATAAAATTCGGTACCTGAACTTGTTATAACCCTAATGTCGGATTGGAATTATAAAAATATTTTTTTTACATTGAATTAATCCGAAAATTGCATCAAACCCTAAAAATATGCTATTTTTGACCTAATTTATCAACCAGTTTCAATCCAAGACCCGAACCAGGGGCCAATCTCCATGAAAATTTATGAAATTTTACAAAGATTAACTAAAAATAAAAACAGAGATTTCCCAATTTACAGATCGGAAAAAAAATCTCCGGTTAGGGAGAAACCCTTCCGGCAATCTGAGCTAAAATATATCACTTTCAACAGGGATTAAAACGGCTACTTCAGATTGAAAATACAGACATAAATAGCACTTTTAAACAAAAATCTCTGAAATTTTAGTGGTGAACAGTAGACACAAAAATAAAAATACTTACTTTTTACAGATCATGAATCGAATCTGTGGTTTGGGATTTATGACTAACACAAGTCTGATCAGGGTTTTGGTAAACCCTAACGAGTTCTAAATTTAAAAACAGATTCTTTGAAAGAGAAAAGATACTAAACAGTGATAAAAAAATCCTAAAATTTCACAGCAGACAGATCTACTCAATGTGAATCCATAGCACTTTACAGATCTAAAATCGGATATAAGATGAGAGAAATATCATAACAGCAAGTTACCTTCTTGATTTTAACCATGATTTTAAAGCTTTAAAAACCCGATTTGATGTCTGATTTTTTTGACAGGGTTCCCGAAATCCAAAACCTCTGATTTTTCTACAGTAACTCAATAACTCATGCATGCATCACATATAAAAAAATCAGAAATAAACAATGAATACTTCAATCCGAAATAACATTATCTTTACTGTTCTAAACCTAAAACACACAGAAATTTAAGAAACTTGAAAAACCATGCATTAACTAATGTAAATCAATAAAATAAACCATAAAATAGTAAATAAAAATTATTTCTATGCTATATAACGTAAAACAAACATGAATAAACATAAAAAATAAAATAAAATCAGGGAATCAATGGCTGGAATTCAATATTACCTTTAAAACATAGATTTAACCCATGAAAAGGGTAAATAATGTATTTTATTGGTTAATAATGTAAAGAATCATGATTAAATCACTTTTAACGGATTAAAATCCCTGTAAATCACATAAAACAGGGTTAGATCACCTTCTTGGATCGTTCTTGCTGATTCTTGATGGTTCTTGAGGTTAAATCATGATTGATCTTCCATGAGGAGGGGTATCCAAGCCTAGATCTAGGTTTAGAACATTGAAATCATTAAATAAAATATGAAAAAGCAAAGGAATTCATACCTTGGAGTTGCAGCAATGGAGGAAGGGCTGGAGAGGAGAGAGAAGCTCCAAGAATTGAAGGTAAGTGAATAGTAAAAATCGTCCCCCCCTATGCTCCCTTTTATAATAAAAAAATTAGGTTTAGTCTTGGATTTTCAAATTACTTTTTTTGCCCTTTTTAAAACCTATCCAAAGTCATTAGGGCCCCCCTATGCTCCCTTTTTTTGCCCTTTTTAAAACTTTTTTTGCCCTTTTTTTAGAGACTCCTAATCCTAATTAACACCTAATGACACCCCTAATTAACCCTAGAGACTCCAAATGTGGTGCCACTTGGCACTTTCCACATTTGATTTTGAAAATCTTAATTAAAACCTTTAAAAACAATAGTTTGAAATCAAGTTTTTAGAAATGGGTTTTCAAAATGGATTTTGACTTTTCTAAATTTCTAAAACTAACCAAGACAATAACTTGACCTAGTTTAGCCCTGACTTACTCGAATATGGCGCCACCCCGAGTGGGCCCTACTTGAGTTTTTCAAAAAGCGATTTTAAAACTTGAAATTGAAGGAGTTTTCAAAAGGATTTTCAAAGACAAATTTCAAAGTTATAATTTTTGAAATGGCATAGGGTCCTAACTAGGTTAGAACTCCTCTGGATATGGTGCCAACTGAGTGGGCCCACATCGAATTTTAAAGAATTTTGAAATAAACACTGAAAATGGCTTTGAAAAGGGGTTAAAATTGACATTTGAAATTCAAGATCTTTGAAAATAGGGTCTCAAGCAAACTGGAACTCCGAGTTAGAGTCCTGAACTCTTAGGACTCTGAGATCTTAGATTTTAAAAGCCAAATGAAAGATTTTATCAAGAAATGATGAAATAAGTCAGAAAACACAGTCAGGGTTAGACTCCTAACTCGACCGAACTCTAAAATAGAGTTTTGAACTAACTAGACTCTGTAAAATGACCTAAATTTTGAAAATAATAAAAAAAACTGAAAATAGAAGTAAAACAGACTTCAAAACAGACTCCTGACTGGATTAGGACTCTGGGACAGAGTCCTGATCGGACTGAAACTTTCAAAACTTTGAGAAATTTGATGAATAGAGGAATTCAGAAGCGACACCACCTCAATGGGTCTCATCTGTGAATTGAAATCGATTAAAATTTGAATTTGAAATGAATCCAGATTGTTTTCTTGAGAAAATATTTCGAAATATAAAGTCCTGGGGTTGGAAAATGACAGAGTATTGAATAAAAACCCAGGTTTTGAAATTGATTTTGAAATAAAAGCTTTAAAATTCAAATCTGGATTGAATGTTTTGAAATAGGAGTGCTGGATCTCGAAAATGAGATGCAATGACATGCAATGCTATGCAATGCGATGGAATGATATGCAGAATACATGCAATGATATGCAATGATCTGTAATGACCTATGAAATGGACAAACACTGGATGAGGGTGAAAATTTGGGGTGTTTACAGATGCCCCTCTTTGCTGCTAAGCCGGTTAGAAGCCGAGCTTAGTGGCAAAGAAAACATACCAAATTTGAACCATAAAAAAATGCCCCAGTTAGATGAGTCTGATTGGGTATGAAAGAATTTATTCAAATGATGATGGTAGATATGAAATGGAGAATAAGGAGAAAATTTTACTTCAAAAAGAAATGAGATTCATGTTTTGCCCTTAACCTGGATGGGACGGGAAATACCTCGTATGGAACGAAGCTCAGGCTTAACCCTTAACCTGATTGGGAAATGAAATACCTCATCACGTGAGGCTCAGGTTTGTACCCTTGACCTGATTGGGTGGAAATGGAATACCTCATCAAAGGAGGCCCAGGTTTATACCCTTAACCTGATTGGGAAATGAATGGACGGGATCCTCGAAAGAAGAGACCGTGATGGAACCCTCGGATTTCCGCACAATGAATCCGATAGGGGTTTTGCAAAAGGAAGAAAATTGGGGTCCCTAAAGCTCGAAAAGGATTTGATTTTGTGCGCCTCATTGCTGAGACTAAATAACTTTTGAAATTGCCTTTTGCTGGAATTGGTGACTTAACCTCAAGCCGAAATTGGACTGTCTATGGTGGGACAGTGGGGACACAGGGAAGTGTGCGAATCTGAGAGCCCGTGCGCTCAGATTATACCAAAGAAGGGAAGGAATCTTGAAAACTCCCGTTATCAAGTCCTAAAAGGGATGGTGTCAGGATGCGCCAAAGATGAACCTCAAGCTCTCGCTTCATGCTAGGATAACTAGAAAATATTGTCAAAATGTTGAAAATTGTTGTTGATTCAAAATAATTGAAAATGATGCACTTTGTTTTGAAAGTATTCCCTCTTTTCTACCTGAAGTATTACTTCCGACTGGGCTTAACTTCGTAGAATCAAGATTCGAATTCAAATTGCTTGCGATTGACTTTCTTTCAAGGAAGCTATCAATTCCCTTGATATGGACGGAAAAGAAAGTATTCTTGATATTGCGAGAGCTATTGCTGAAAGAATATTGATAAAAGAATTTCACAAAATTAAAGAAGATTCTTGATAGATTCGGCAGTCTGATATCCTGGGATTCTTTTCTCATGATGATCTTTCTGCACTCTTTTTGACAGAATTGGAGCTCTCTTGGATTTTTGGGAATTACATCATCCTTCATTTTGGAGATGTCCTGACTTGTGAATCTATTGATCAATCTGTTCTTAAACAGACTAACAATGATGATGTTGAAAGTACATATTTATTCCTAGATAACACAACTAAATCTAATGAAGATGATCATCAAAGAACATTTGTTGAAATCAGAGATCATCCTCAAAAGCAGATTTTGGGTGACCTGACCAAGGGGGTTCAAACTAGAGCTCAACTGGAACGGATTGCAAACATGGCATTCATTTCGCAACTTGAACCAAAGAAGATTGATGAAGCCATCATCGATGAGTTTTGGATGCTAGCCATGACTGAAGAACTGAATCAATTCCAAAGAAATGATGTTTGGGATCTTGTACCAAGACCAAAGAATCATCAGATCATTGGGACAAGATGGATCTTCAGAAACAAGCTAGATGAAACAGGTAATGTTATAAGAAACAAGGCAAGACTAGTAGCTCAAGGATACAACCAGAAGGAAGGTATTGACTTTGATGAAACATTTGCTCCTGTTGCTAGACTTGAATCTATTAGAATGTTTTTAGCATATGCAAGCTATATGGATTTCAAACTATATCAAATGGATGTTAAAAGTGTTTTTCTAAATGGTTTTATAAATGAAGAAGTTTATGTAAAACAACCTCCAGGCTTTGAAAATGAACAATATCCAGATCATGTTTTCAAACTAAAATGTGCCTTATATGGATTAAAATAAGCACCTCGTGCTTGGTATGACAGACTCAAAACCTTTTTATTAAAAACTGGTTTTTCTGTAGGCAAAGCAGACTCTACTCTATTTGTGAAAAGAGTGAATAATCATACCCTAATTGTTCAAATTTATGTAGATGATATCATCTTTGGATCTACTAACAGCACTCTCTGTGAAGATTTTTCTAAGTCCATGTAGAAAGAATTTGAAATGAGTATGATGGGAGAACTCACCTACTTTCTTGGACTGCATATTAAGCAAACCAAGGATGGAGTCTTCATCAATCAATCTAAGTATGCTCATGAACTTCTGAAGAGGTTCATCATGAACTCAACTGCGTCAAAGAATACTCCTATGAGCACAACTACTGTTTTGGACAAAGATGAAGATAGTAAGTCTGTGGACACAAAGGTATACCGAGGTATGATAGGATCACTACTCTATTTAACTGCTAGCCGTCCAGATATCATGTTCAGTGTTTGCTTGTGTGCTAGATTTCAGTCAAATCCAAAAGAATCACATCTTAAAGCTGTAAAAAGAATAATGAGATATTTAAAAGACAGTTGATTTTGGATTATTTTATTCAAAATCTTCTACATTTGATTTAATCTCATACAGTGATGCTGACTTTGCTGGAAGTAAATCTGACAGAAAAAGCACAAGTGAAACATGTCATATGCTAGGGCACTCACTAGTTTCATGGTTCAGTAAGAAACAAAACTGTGTATCATTATCAACTACTCAAGCTGAATACATAGCTGCTAGCCTAGCATGCACTCAAGTCATCTGGATGAAACAAACCTTAAAAGATTTTGGTCTAAAATTTGAAAATACAACTATTTTATGCTATAATACTAGTGCTATAAATTTATCTAAAAATCCTATTTTACACTCATGAACTAAGCATATTCAAATAAGACACCACTTCTTAAGAGAACAAGTCTTAAACAACATAATTAAAGTCGAATTTATATCCACTAATCAACAGTTAGCAGACATCTTCACTAAACCTTTAAAACACGAATTAGAAGAGAATTAGGAATATGAAATTAAGTGACTTATAATTAATCACACTTATATGGATTAAAACATCTTATGAGTTCTTATAAAGTTTTTATTTTAAAACTGATTCCTTCTTATCGATCTTTTTCGTTTATATACATTTTCTTTAGAGTCAAACTGTGTCTCCATATTCACGTATACTCTAAACACATTCATTATGACACATTCTTTATGTCTTTTAACTTGTCATCTTTCAAGTACACATCAATAATAACTCCTTGTCCTATTTCCTTTCACACATATCCATAAGAACCATTTACATTAAGTAAAACTATCATGACATTATCCACATCACTCATCTCATAACACTTTTTATCAATTTTGTCTTTTTGTGAAAACCTCTCTTACGATAAGCTAGCCCATCTTCAACATGATATTGCATTACTCACTTATTTTATTAGACCTTTACTGATCATTTCTTTTTTTTTTCTTACATTCAAATGATATATCCCTTTTCATGACTTCCTTTCCTCCTATCAAGACACTTTACTAAACTTTATGTTAACAAACTTAAGTAAAGAATAGCATGATAAAACCACTTTATGAGAAATATTGCTTTTCAAACTTGAGTCATAATCCTTCTTATTTTTTTATTTTATTCACCACCTTTTTCAAAGTTAAGCTCTTCAATATTTCACGTATAAGTTTTACTATATCATCTTTTATATCATATCTTAAGTACAATCTATTCTTGTCCTTTCATCCTTCACACCTTTTATGAAAAACTATTATATAAACTCATTCTCGACAACTTCTCCTTCATTTTTTATTATTATTCTCATAAGTACTATTAGTACCACCCTTTCTTTTTCTCTTTCTCATACGAAGTAAGCCTCCATCCGTAACCATTAACCCCTTTACATTTTTAAAATTCATCTTTTTCAAAAACCATGAACTCCCTCCAAACGAGATTCATTAAAACCATGTCCTTTAAGCAAAACATCAATTCATGTCAATCATAACCTTACTTTATGTCATACATCTCATATCTAACCTGAAGTGGTTGTTGTCCTTTATGACTATTCTCACTCCTTCCATGCATATCCATAAAAACATTTCTTAAATAAGAAATTATTGCATCTCTCACTCATATATCCTTTTTGTCTTATTCCAAACTCCTTCTTCACGGATTTAGAATGCTTTCACCTAAAGTAAAAACATCATATAAAAAGTTTGTTTTATTAGGCCATTATTTCTTTCACTCTATAACAATCCTTACATCTCTTCACTTCCTCACACGAAAATCTTTGAAATCCATAGATTATTCACCTTCTTGACTTTATTCATTCATCACACATAAAGTCTAATAGGACACTCCATACTCAATACATGACATATCTCACAATTCGATAAACTCTCCCATAGTAAATTTTTCTCTATATAGAAAAATTATTTAAAACTATGTCCTTCTTGACATACATACTAATATAATACACTATCTTCCAAAAATTGATTTGATTTATCATTCACAAGCTACAACTCACGAATTTCCTTATTCAACTAAAATCTAAAAATCATTCACTTCAAACGTCATCCATTTCTTATCACAATTATTTTCTTCCTTCTATTTAATAGAGTGGTTCATCCCTCACCATTCCACTCGAATTTCACTATCCAAGCTATCTTCTTTCTAAGTTTCTATTCGACCAAAGTACTTGCAAATGGCATCCTCTACCGCATCCGACATTAACATGCTTGCAGCTTCGGAGTTGAGATTTCCAGATCTCATTCACACATATCACTCCATAAACTCCATGACCATTCAACCAGGCACGTTAGTTCATCTAGAAGACTTTCCTTCTTTTGATTTACAAACTTCTTTGTCTGAATTTATTCATGTTCTAGCCTCTCCAAAATTAATGCTCATCTATCCACATCTCATCAAAGTGTTATACACAAACCTTTCTGTTGACCATGATCACTCTACTATCACTTCCATGATTCATGGAAAAGTCTTCTCCTTCGACATATCTAAGTTAGGCCACATTCTGAACATATCTTCCTACGGGATTGAGCTCCCCCACATTGTTCCTCTCGACCAATCCGTGTTTAAGAAAGTCCTCCTCTCCACTCGCTCCACCCACTTTCTGTGGCATGAAAGCAACTTAAAGCCTCATGCTCTGTTGTTGTCCAAAATTCTTTCCTCCAATGTAGTCCCTAAGTTGCCCTCTAGGGGATTTATTGCCAATGAAATCTCTCTTCTTCTTTATGCAATCTTCTGTGCCTTTCTCATCAACTGGTCCAGTGTCATCTTCCATAACATGATTAACTTTCGTTCCTTTCACTCTCTTCCCTTCGGGTACTTCATCACCCTCATTCTTGAATTCTTCCAAATACCTCTTGCAACCGATGTCGTCTATCACTCCAACTGCACGTTTGATGACTCCTCTCTCCATGAGGAAGAGTCCTCTTACCTAAACTCTGACGACGATGGCCCTCAAGAAGCAGATCAAGCAACAACTTCTGACCTTGACATCTTCTTAGCACTTGTCAATGTCCAGAACACCCAGGATCTCCTTCTCAAGAGTCAAACTTCACTGCAAATCGGCCAAGATGCATTACTTAGGAAGTTTCACCCCTCATCCGGCTCAAAATGAACTCTTCATTCATGTCGTCTATAATAACTTTAACTACTTTTTTCCATTTGGTCTGTAATAACTCTACTTACTCTGATCCCCTCCTTTTTGTCCATGACAAAGGGGGAGAAAAACCTGTCTCCAACAGTGGAGAAAAATACTCTTTGACATTTTTCAATATTCTTATGATATTATTATTACTATGCATAATATTTTTTTTGATAGGGGGAGCATATTTTATCAACATAAAAAAGAGAGAGAATGTTGAAAAACTATATTTTGATGACACACAATATGATACACTGTCATATTTGATTTAATATGATATTATAATATGTCTTCTTGAAAAATGTTATATTATGACTGAATATGCTTTGCCATGTATCTAACGAGTATTTGATGCAAGGATATTTCACCCAAGAGGATGGAGACTTCCTGTTCAAGTACAACCGTGGTGCAATCATACTTCTTGAAGAAAAAACTTGATGAGCCATGCATTCTTAAAAATCATCTAAAGAGATCGGCTTCCTCAAGATGAAGATTTTTTTCTTCTTTAGAGTCATATGTAACAGAACCTTCAGAAGCATGCATATTTCATATTACATACTTTATCATAAAAGTCACTCATTCCCAAAAGCTATATTTCATAAAAGTATACGAAGTTTCAAAAAGCACCTTTTTGAAAACCAATAATTGTACCTTCTTACAAACCTTTATGGTAAAGGTATTTTGACATGATATATTAGCTCATGATTTCAAAGAGCAATAATTGTACCTTCTATCATGTATAAGACAACTTGAAAAAAAATAAAAAGGAATGATTTCAAGTATGTAAGAAAAAGACAAAACATAGAAATCGGCTAGACAAAGAAAAACAAATATAATATGTTTAGAAAAGACTTTAGTTACCTTTTTACAAGTCAAGAATGTCGACTTACTTAAAGTCATCATTCTCTTTGTAAAACATTTGATACCTCCTCTAAAAATCTTTTTAGAAATAACTATTTTAATCCCACTCAAGAATGTCGACTTGCTTAAAGTCTTCATTATCTCTGTAGACATTAAATAGCACATCATAAAGCAATTCTTGATATGACTATTTAGAAATAAAGATCTCAAAGCATTTATTGTACTTACACTCATTTAAGTAAAAAAGTGACAATTTCTAAATAAAATACTTAAGTACTACAAATCATTAATTAGAATAAAGACAAAACTACATGATGGCTTACACATCCAACGTTCAATGTACTATTATAAGAAAAAAACTTTTTACATAAAATATATCATACCTAAAATATTACAACGACTAGTGTACCCCAAATACTACTTTTATGGAAAGAAGACTTTTTCGAAAATCCATAAAGATATTTTTTGAAATGACTTGACATCTCACATCCCAAAAATACTATCATTTCAAAAAGGCAACGACTATTTTTCTAAGGCTATATAAACACAATCAAATTAATTATTTCACAAGGACATGTGAGCTTACAACAAGAAAAATTCCTATTCGATATTTGAAAGAGAGCCTTGAAAAAGAAAAAGAAAAGAAAGAGAAAAAGTCAAGAATAGCTCTTTGACAAAGAGTATCTTCTGAGTGAAAAGAACAGAACATTCTGAGAATCCTTCATTCGTGCATTCATATCATTCTAAAGGTTCTATAGGAAGTATTGTAAACTTTTTGTTATTCACTGTATTCCTTCTTTGTTGAAAGAAGTAGACCTCTGAGAAATAGGGTGTTGTCCTTCTCTGTTGAGAGAAGAAGACCTCTGTGAAAGAGGGTGTGCTCCTTCTCTATTGAGAGAAGAAGACCTCTGTGAAAGAGGGTGTGCCCCTTCTCTGTTGAGAGAAGAAGACCTCTGAGGAAGAGGGTGTTGTACTATTTATCCGGTAACTCGGATGTTATAGTGGAAAGCTCAAGTGGTTTGCTTGGGGACTAGATGTAGGTCAGGGTTTTGACCGAACCAGTATAAATTATGTGTTTTATGTGTTTTGCCTTATTGCATTTTATTTTTAATTTATCAATCTATTTAGTATTTTACTATTCACCCCCCCCCCCCCTCTAGTGGAATTTCATTCACCACCTCATTCTTCACCACTTCCTTCATGTTGGGATTTAACCTTCTCTACATATCCCTCACTGGCTTAACTTCCTCATCGCAATGGATTCTATGCATGCAGAATAAAGGATCAATCCCCTTCAAATCAGTCACTCCCCAGCCAATCGCTGCCTTGTGCTCTCGAAGAATAGTCAGCAATTTTTGTTCCTGCTCCTCAGTGAGCAGTGACGAGATGATCACAGACAAGGTCTTATCACCTCCAAGATATGCATACTTGAGTGAATCTGGTAAGGGTTTCAACTCAAGTTTCGGAGGAGACTCGATTGAAGATTTGGCGGGGGTCTCCGCAAGTGGTTGGAGAGGTTCAATGATAGCTCTCCAAGGTGGGAACTCTGACGACACTCTAGACACATCTACGCTAACTGCACAACTATTCTTCTCTATATGGTACAAATCTAATGAATCCTCAGTAATGTACAAATCGGGCTGCTCCTCCAATAACTCTTGTGCAATATCTACATGAAAGCAGTCCAAGTCTCCCGTTGGACCCATCACGACATTGAAAATATTCATCTTAACCTTCCTATTGCCGAATGAGAGATCCATGGCTCCGGTCATATAGTTGATACATGCATTGGCAGTCACCAAGAATGGTCTGCCCAAAATGATTGGAGTCTGGTGCTGACTATCCACTCCTTCCATATCGAGGATGATGAAATCGATGGGAAAATAGAAGTTATCCACCTTAACTAGCACATCCTCCAAGACACCTCTCGGTACCTTGACAGAACGATCTGCCAGCTGAAGTGTGATTAGAGTCGATCTCATCTCTCCTAGCCTGAAAGAATCATAGAAATATCTGGGCAGAATATTCACGCTTGCCCCAAGATCGAGCAATGCGCGTTCTATCCGGATGTTCCCTATCGTACAAGCAATGATGGGGGCTCCAGGATCCTTGAGCTTTGGTGGTGTCTGATGCTAAAGTACTGAACTCACTTGCTCCGTCAGATGGACCCTGTTAGGAACTCTCTCTCTGGATTTCCTCTTCTGCGTACATAGTTCCTTCAAGAATTTGGCATAAGCCGGCACCTGCTGAATCGCATCTAGCAAAAGCAGGTTGATCTGTACATGCTTGAAGATGTCAAGCATGTCCTGGATCTTTGTGCCCTGCTTTCCTCTGAATCCGAGAGACTCTAATGCTTTGGGATAGGGTGGTGGGGGAATATACATGGGTGGCTACTCCTCTTTGTGAGAAGGCTCACTCCCATCCTTCTTCGGAACTGAGGATGATGATGGTGAAGGAGATGATGGTGATGAAGATGGGGTTGATAATGATGGCTGAGCCGACGAAGGTGAAACACTGGTCTCTGGCTCCTCGATCCTCTCTCTACTCTCTCTGCTCTTGACGTGATACTCACGTCCACTCCTTAAGGTCATAACAGATTTGGCCTGCTGTTATGACTCAGCATGAAACAAGCCGCCAGTCATCTGGTCCTTGCCCTTCGGGTTCATGACAGCCTGGCTCGGCAACGTACCCTTGGGTCTCCTACTGATAGCCTCAGCTAATTGTCCCATTTGCGACTCTAACTTCGCAATGGACTACGTATGCGAACTCAATATCTGGCTACACTTCTCAAAGGCATTCTGATTAGAGGTTTTCACCTCTTGGAATGCCTGGAGAAGTCTCTCCTCAAAAGATGTCTGCGGGACAGACTGCTGCGGAATAGGGGGAGAAAATGAAGAGGATGACTAAGGATAACTCGGCCTCGGAAATGTCTGAGTAAATGATGGCAGTTGAGCTGGCTGAGAGGATGTAGGCATCTGAATGGAAGACTGTGGATTCTTCCATGAAAAATTGGGATGGTTACGCCGACCCGGATTATATGTAGAGGAGAATGGGTTGTTCTGTGGTCTGGCATAACCCTGGGCTACCTGAACTTGTTCTTGAACAAATTCAGGGTACTAAGCTGCCGAAGGGCACTCAGTAATCTCATGTGCCGGACTGGCACATAGAGTACTGTTATCATCGCAAAATTTTTACTTTTTGCGAGTCAAACTGACCTTTGAAAAAGATTTTGATAACTCGCCTCCGTTTTTAAAATGCGGGATTATTCCGAAGAATGGGACTCGCCTGTCGGTACGAGGTTCGACCGTTCCTGCCACCTTTAACAGGGCTAATCGAACCAAGGATCAATCTACTGTTCTGCTCTATTCAACTTGTCTAAATCATATTCTAATTTCTAAATGCACATAGAATCAGGCATGTGCTATGAATTTTCTGAAAATGCATATTTGAAAACATGATGTTTGCTTTGAATATTGAAAATAATTGGAAAACAAACTCTTTGAAAATCATGAATCAAGGTTGAGATACTGTATTTGAGAAAGTGAAAATCGATTTCTGAAGAATCTAGAGATTTTGTGAAAATCAATTTTGAGAAATGTGAAATAACTTTGGAAAACTTGATTTCTTTGAATTCAAACTTTGAAATTGAATATATAACTTGGAAAATCAAATTTGGAACTTGGGAAATACTTGAAATATCATTGGCAAATCCATATTTTGAGAAAATCGATTTTTGAATAAGATTTAGAGAATTTTGAGAAAATGATTTCTCTGAATTGAAATTTGAATTGGAATTGGCAAATGCATGAAATGAATGAATATGGATTTGAAATACTTGATTTTGAGGAATTGATAAAATCCTTTTTGTATTTTTGAGAAATTCAGTGCATTTTGAAATTAGCCTAAGAGTGTAGGCTGAATGTGGCTAATATGAAGATCATAAATCTAGATATCCTTCATATTCTGACTATGGCCATAAATACGAATTCCACCAAGTTTATAAACTTCATAAAAGCTAGTGTATGTGCCATTCGTGTAGACCATAGTGAGTTTGAATATGCATGAATCATCATCCATCACACATTAACATTATTTAAAAAAATAAACTATATGCAATGCTGCCTAAGCTAAGCAGGAAATGTAAATTCTTATTCCAAAGTTTAATTTAGTTTACATCACTATTGAAAATTAAATACATGAAAAATAAAGTCTTCAATGTACCTGCAAAACTAGAAAACTTTGTTAGAGATGATATGTTGGCTTTTCTAGATTTATCCAGCAATATCAGGAAATTGCTGGATTTTGCTAGATATAAGCCTTTTTGCCATGATTCCCTTAAATCAAAATGATGAAATATGAAATAAAATTGAATAAATAAGGAAGATAAGATATGAAATTTTGAAATTGGGGTCAAAATGACCAAAATACCCCTAATAACAAGACTATGGCCTTGAAATTAGGGTTTTCAGAAAGATATTCGATAAAATGCAAGTTTTTAAAATTCAAATGAAAATAAATCAAACCAAATATGATATGACATGATTAAAAATATGAAAATTAGGGTTAGGAATTTCGAAATTGAGGTCAAATGACCAAATTGCCCCTGATAGCAAGACTATGGCCTTGAAATCAGGGTTTTTACAAAATATTTTGGTAAAACTTAGGTTTTATGCACTAAATGAAACCAAATGAACATCAAATTTAACCTAAAATATCCTAATATGATTATGAATATGATTAAACCTTAAAAATATATGCTTATATACGAAAATCCAAGAATATCACAAATTTTGTGATTTTTGCAATGTTTTGGAATTCTTCGGGTGCCCTGTTTTGCAATTCAAGCCATTCAAGCATCAAACGGATTCTAAAAATCCTCAAAATTGGTACATGCACTTTTTATAACCCTAATATAAAATTAAAATTATAAAAATATTTTTTTGAAATTAAATTAATACGAAAATAGCATCAAACCCTAAAAATATGTTATTTTTGACCTAGTTCACCAACCAGTCTCAGTCCAAGACCCGAACCAGGGGTCAAATATCCATGAAAATCCATGAAATTGTACAGAGACTAAATAAGATATAAAACAGAGATTTCCCAATTTACAGATCGGAAAAATCATCTCCGGTTAGGGAGAAACATTTCCGGCAATCTGAGCTAAAATATATCACTTTTAACAGGGATTAAAACAGCTGTTTCAGATTGAAAATACAAACATAAATAGCAAACCTAAACAAAAATCTCTGAAATTTTAATAGTAAACATTAGACAGAAAAATAGCAATACTCACTTTTTACAGATCATGAATCGAATCTGTGGTTTGGGATTTATAAACAACACAAGTCAGATTAGGGTTTTGGTAAACCCTAACGAGTTTTAAATTGAAAATCAGAGTCTCTGACAAAGGAAAAATAATAAAAAGTAATAAAAAATTCTGAAAATTTCACAGTAGCTATATCTAGTCAATATGAATCCATGGCACATTACAGATCTAGAATCGGATATAAGATGAGAAAAATATCATCACAACAAGTTACCCTCTTGATTTTAACAACGATTTTAAAGTTTTAAAACCCCGATTTGATGTCTGATTTTTCTGATAGGGTTCCCGATGTTCAAAAACTCTGATTTTTTTACAGTAGATCAATAACATATGCATTCATCACATATAAAAAAATCAGAAATTAACAGCACATATTTTAATCCAAAACAGCATGCTCTTTTCTGTTCTAAACTAAAAAATACACAAAAATCTAAGAAACTTGGGAAACCATGCATTAACTAATGAAAAACAATAAAATAAACACTAAAACAGTAAAATAAAATTGATTTCTATGCTGGAAAACGTGTAATAAACATGAATAAGCAAATAAATAAATAAAATACAGGGAATCCATGGCTAAATATTGCTTTCACCTTTGAAATCATGGATTTAACCCATTTAATGGGTAAATCTCACGTTTCGTCAGTTAAGAACATGAAAAACGTACCTCTCATCGATTCTAATGGATTAGAATCCTTGAAATCACCCTCAAACTGAGTTAGATCATCTTCTTGGGTCTATTTTGGGGTTCTTGGATGAAATCCATGGTTAAATCCATGAACACAAGAGTTTCCATGGTGAAATCTATTGAAAAATCATAAAAAAACTAATAAAATAATATTAAATAAACTCACCTTGGGGCTGCAGCTGCAATGGAGGAAGGTGGAGGTGCTGGAGAGGAGAGAGAAGCCACGAAAATTTGAGAGAAAAAAGCTCCTTTTGACCTCTTTTAGTCCCCTATTTATAGGTTTTCAAAACCTCCTTAATTAGGGTTAATTAAGAGGTTTTTCATTTTTTCAGGACTCTTTCTAATAAATTCACTAAGGGCAACAATTTTTTGGAGAATTATAGCCTAAGTGGGACTCTAATTAATCCCTAATTAGCCCCTAACTAAACCTAGAAAACCCCCAAATGTGATGCCACTTGGCATCTTCCACATTTGGTTTTTTTTAAAACCTTTAAAAACACTAGTTTTAAAAACACTAGTTTTAAAAACTAAACTTCAAAATGGGTTTTCAAAATGATATTAACTCTTCTAAACCCCTAACACTAATCAAGACTCTGACTAAACCTAGTCTAGCCCTGACTTACTCGAATATGGCGCCACCCCGAGTGGGCCCTACTTGAGTTTTTCAAAAAGCGATTTTAAAACTTGAAATTGAAGGAGTTTTCAAAAGGAATTTCAAAAGCAATCTTAAAATTAGAATTTTTGAAATGGCATAGGGTTCTAACCAAGTCATACCTCCTCTGGATATGGTGCCAACTGAGTGGGCCCGCATCGAGTTTTGAAGAATTTTGAAATAAACACTGAAAATGGTTTTGAAAAGGGGTTAAAATCAGTATTTGAAATTCAAGATCTTTGAAAAATAGAGTCTCAGGCGAACTGGAACTCCGGGTTAGAGTCCTGAAATCTTAGGACTCTAAGATTTTGGGTTTTAAAAGCCAATAGAAAGGTTTTTGAAAGATTTTATCAGAAAATGGTGAAATGAGTTAAAAAAACACAGTCAGGGTTAGACTCCTAACTCGATCAGAACTCTGAAATAGAGTCCTGAACTAACTGGACTCTGCAAAATGACCTAATTTTTGAAAACAAATGGAAATAAATGAAAATGGAATAAAAACAGACTTCAAAACAAACTCCTGACTGGACTAGGACTCCGGGACAGAGTCCTGATCGGATTAAAACTCTAGATTTTTTTGGTATTTTCTGAAAAACAGTTGAAAGAACTTGTCAAAACAGTGAAAACAATAACGAATATTGGAATAAAACAGAGTTTTGATTCAATTGAGACTCTAAGGACAGAGTCCTGATTGAACTAGGACTCTGAGATTTTTGGATTTTCTGAGAAAACAAATGAGAGAATTTTGAAAAACAGTTAAAAACAGGATGAAATTGAATTTTGGTTCAGAGTCCTGATCTGATTAGGACTCTAAGAAAGAGTTCTGATTCGATCAGAAATCTAAGCATTTTGGTTTTTCTGGTAGGCAAATGATGAAATTTGGGCAAAGCTTTTGAAAACCAGTAAAAATGAAGTGAGAAAATCAATTTTGGATAGAGTCCTACTTCGATCAGGACTCTGGGGTAGAGTCCTGATTTGATCAGGACTCTGAGATAAAATCTCAGAATTTTGAAATTCTTTGATAAAAGTGTAATAGTTTTGGTAGATTGAAAGATTTCTAAAAGATTCTCTCAAAATTGAAATCAGGATCAGAGTCCTGATCCAACTAGGACTCTCTGAACAGAGTCCTGTTTTGACTAAAACTCTGAGTTTCTAACTCTTTTTGAAAGATTTTGAAAGATTTGATTGAAAATGGATAAAAATAGTTATAAAAGATTAGAGTCCCAATCCAATTGAAACTCTGAAGAAGAGTCCTGATCCGACTGGACTCTTGAAGAAGAGTCCTGATCCAACCAGGACTCTAAGATTTTGGCCAAAACAGAAGATTTTAAAAGGTTTTCTTCAAAGACAGGTAAAAAGGTAGTGAAAAGTAGAGTTTTGATCCGACTAAGACTCTGGAAAAAGAGTCATGATCCAATTAGGACTCTAAGATTTTTGAGATTTTTGATAAGTGAAGGAATCCAGAAGCGACACCACCTGAATGGGCCTCATCTGAGAATTAAAATCAATTAAAATTGAGTTTGAAATGAATCCAGATCGTTTTCTAAGGAAGTATTTCAAAATATAAGGTCCTGGGGGTTAGAAAATGACAGAATGTTGAATAAAAACCCAGGTTTTGAAATGGATTTTTGAAAGAAAAAGTTTTAAAACTCAAATCTGGATTAAATATTTTAAAAACAGGAGTGCTGGATCTCGAAAATGAGATGCAATGACATGCAATGCTATGCGATGCAATGAAATGGTATGCCGAATGCATGCAATGATATGCAATGACACATGAAATGTAAGTACTGGATGAGGGTGAAAATTTGGGGTGTTTACAGATGCCCCTCTTTGCTGCTAAGCCGGTTGAAAGCCGAGCTTAGTGGCAAAAAAAACACACCAAATTTGGATTATAAAAATGCCCCAGTTAGATAAATCTGACTGGGTATGAAAGGATTTATTCAAATGATGATGGTAGATATGAAATGGAGAATAAGGAGAAAAATTTATTTCAAAAGAAGTGAGATTCAGGTTTTGCCCTTAACCTGGATGGGACGGGAAATACCTCGTATGGAACGAAGCTCAGACTTAACCCTTAACCTGACCGGGTTGAAAATGGAATACCTCATCAAAGGAGGCTTAGGTTTGTACCCTTAACCTGATTGGGTGGAAAATGAAATACCTCATCAAACGAGGCCCAGGTTTATACCCTTAACCTGATTGGGCAGAAAATGGAATACCTCATCAAAGGAGGCCCAGGTTTATACCCTTAACCTGATTGGGCAGAAAATGGATGGAATCCTCGAAAGAAGAGACCGTGATGGAACCTTCGGATTTCCGCACAATGAATCCGATAGGGGTTTTGCAAAAGGAAGGAAATTGGGGTCCCTAAAGTTTGAAAAGGGATTGATTTTGGGCGCCTCATTGCTGAGACTAATTAACTTTTGAAATTGCCTTTTGCTGAAATTGGTGGCTTAACCTCAAGCCGAAATTGGACTGTCTATGGTGGGACAGTGGGGACACAGGGAAGTGTGCGAATCTGAGATTTCGTGCGCTCAGATTATACCAAAGAAGGGAAGGAATCTTGAAAACTCCCGTTATCAAGTCCTAAAAAGGGATAACAACTGATGTCAGGATGTACCAAAGATGAACCTCAAGCTCTCGCTTCATGCCAGGATAGCTAAAAAATATTGTCAAAATGTTGAAAATTGTTGTTGATTCAAAATAATTGAAAATAATGCACATTGTTTTGAAAGTATTCCCTCTTTTCTACCTGAAGTATTACCTCCGACTGGGCTTAACTCTGTAGAATCAAAATTCAAATTCAAATTGCTTGCGATTGACTTTCTTTCAAGGACGCTATCAATTTCCTTGATATGGACGGGAAAGAAAGTATTCTTGATATTGCGAGAGCTATTAGTGAAAGAATATTGATAAAAGAATTTCACAAAATTAAAGAGATTCTTGATAGATTTGGCAGTCTGATATCCTGGGATTCTTTTCTCATGATAATCTTTCTGCACTCTTTTTTTTAGCAGATTGGAGCTCTCTTGGATTTTTTTGGGAATTACATCATCCTTCATTTTGGAGATGTCCCGACTTTTCTCTCTCTTTTTTCTTGGGAAGGGTACGTCACAAACTCCTTCATCTCAGAGATGTTCCGATCCTTCTTTTCTCTCAGGGATTATCTTGATAGTTATTGGCTCATTGGTTGGGAATCTCTTGATGATAGCTGGAATCAAATATCTTTTAGGGTTTGTCGGTAGGCTCATCACACTCGCCTTCATCTCGACGGTGATCTGAACTTTCCCTGGAAGGATCCGTCACAAACTCCATCATCTTGGAGATGATCCAAATCTTCTTTGGCCCCGGGGGTCGACTCGCTTAATTCGCCTTCATCTTGACGATAATTGAGAGATCCCTTTTGCAGATATTTAATTGCAGCTTAGGTGATTGAGGAGATATGAAAATTGAGTGGATTTTTCTGTATCACCCAGGATATTTCGACTGCTTTATTTTTCAAGAATGGTCTTTAAAAATGTGCCATTGACTGCGATCAATATCAATCACTCATGGCTTTGCAACAACATTGAATTCTCTTTGCTGGCCATATCGCGGATTTATTTTTCATCCTTTTGGTTGGCCAATAAAAAGATTTTGAACTTTGAATCCTTTTTCGTGAAAGCATTGCCCTTTCGGAAGTAATAGTGGAGGTATTCTGAAGTAATAATTTTGTGCAATAAAGATTTTTGAAATCAACAAATATTTAATGACAAATTGGCAAAAATTTTCTTGAAATCCTTTGTGAAAGCGAGCATTTGAAGCACAACGCAACACATCCATGACAGAAATTCTCTTCTCTTTTCCCCAAAGGAGAAGATTCAAAAATTAGAATTGGGAATTACTCTTTTCTTCCCTGAAGAGGAGGTGTTTGCAAAATGAACTTTCTAAGAGAAATTAAGCTTTCGTCAAAACTTCCTAACATTAGGCTTCTCTTATGGAAAGGGGGCCGGAATTGGTGAGGTTGGTAAATTGGTCATGAAGGAACGAGTTCATCACACTCTCCCGGAAAAGAGGGTCCTTTATGATGAAATAGCCTAGTCTGAAATTATGGGGCCACAAGGAAAGCAAGCCTCCGTCGAGTCTCTCCCTATAAAAAGGGTTCCTTGTGTGAAATTTGGAATTTTGTTTTGCAAACGGTTCACAAAGACACGAGTCCCTTTAAACTCTCTCTGAAAAGGGGCTAAGTGAACGAATTGGATAGCATGCGAAAAGAGCAAGCTCCCTCGAACTCTCCCTATAAAAAGGGTCTCTCGCAAGAGAAAATAATTGAAATTGGGTATTGGGTGACTCAAAAGGGTCAAATTTTGGAAATTGGAATTTTGAAATTTGATATTTGAAATTGGACATTGGAAATTTGGAAATTGATAATTGAAAATTGGAAATTGATTGACCCGAAGGTCGAAATTGTGAATTGGTTTACCGAGAATGACATGGGTTCTATAGGGATTCAGCCTAAGAACGACATTGGTTCAATTGAGAACGGCATTGGTTCGATTGAGAACGACATTGGTTCAATTAAGAACAACATTGATTCACTGGGAACAACATGAGTTCAATAGGGATTCAGCCTAAGAACGACATTGGTTCAATTGAGAACAACAGTGGTTCACTGGGAACGACATGGGTTCAATAGGGATTCAGCCTAAGAACGACATTGGTTCAATTGAGAACAACCTTGGTCCCGCAAAGGTTCGACCTACGAACTATCAATTACATAGGAATTCAACCTAAGGATCATAGCTTAAGAAGGAATGATTCCAACTTGTGAGCTTTGAATGGACCAGGTGCTAAACTGGGTTTTTGAGGGAAGATTCGAATCGGAATTCAATTCTTCAAGGAAAACTAGATGAATTGGATTTTGAAAGACAATTCGAGTCGGAACTTGGATCTTCTAGACCAACTCGCAGGATAGTTTGAGTAGAAGTTCAAACTTGTAAAAGAAAGCTAAGCGAATTGGATTTGAAAAAAAATTCAAGTCGGAACATGGATTTGAAAGAAAATTCAAGTCGGAACTTGGATTTTCTAGACCAATTCTGAATTGGATTTGGAAGAAGATTCGAATCAGAGCTCGACTCTTCTAGACCAATTCTAGAATCTAGAGGAAAGAAAATTATACGAATTGGATTTGTAAGAAAATTCAAGTCGGAACTTTGATTTTTCTAGACCAATTCTGAATTGGATTTGGAAGAAGATTCGAATCGGAACTCGACTCTTCTAGACCAATTCTAGAATCGAGAGGAAAGAAAATTATACGAATTGAATTTGTAAGAAAATTCAAGTCGGAACTTGGATTTTCTAGACCAATTCTGAATTGGATTTGGAAGAAGATTCGAATCGGAACTCGACTCTTCTAGACCAATTCTAGAATCTAAAGGAAAGAAAATTATACGAATTGGATTTGTAAGAAAATTCAAGTCGGAACTTGGATTTTCTAGACCAATTCTGAATTGGATTTGGAAGAAGATTCGAATCGGAACTTGACTCTTCTAGACCAATTCTAGAATCTAGAGGAAAGAAAATTATACGAATTGGATTTGTAAGAAAATTCAAGTCGGAACTTGGACTTTCTAGACCAATTTTGAATTGGATTTGGAAGAAGATTCAAATCGGAACTTGACTCTTCTAGACCAATTCTAGAATCTAGAGGAAAGAAAATTATACGAATTGGATTTGTAAGAAAATTCAAGTGAGAATTTGGATTTTCTAGACCAATTCTGAATTGGATTTGGAAGAAGATTTGAATCGGAACTCGACTCTTCTAGACCAATTCTAGAATCTAGAGGAAAGAAAATTATACGAATTGGATTTGTAAGAAAATTCAAGTTGGAACTTGGATTTTCTAGACCAATTCTGAATTGGATTTGGAAGAAGATTCGAATCGGAACTTGACTCTTCTAGACCAATTCTAGAATCTAGAGGAAAGAAAATTATACGAATTGGATTTGTAAGAAAATTCAAGTCAGAACTTGGACTTTCTAGACCAATTCTGAATTGGATTTGGAAGAAGATTCGAATCGGAACTCGACTCTTCTAGACCAATTCAAGACATTTAAAGGAAAGAAAAGTTGATAAGTATAAAGATGACATTTGGGACTAGTTCAACTAGCACGAGCATCAGATTTTGGAAGAGTACCAGTACGAGCACTGGATTTTGAAAGATTACCAGTACGAGCACTGGATTTTAAATGGTTACCAGTACGAGCACTGGGTTTTAAATGATTACCAGTACGAGTACTGGGTTTTGAAATTTTACCAGAACGAACACTGGATTCTGAAGAATTACTAATTGATTTTGATGGAAAATTTTCAGTCTTCACCCTTATGACAACTTGGGCGACTGTCGGGGCCTCAGGATTTATCCCTTATCCTGAATGGGGAGTTCAATGCAAATTGATGTAGATGAATGCAGATGAATGCGAATGAATGCATGCAAATGCAAATGAATGTAAATGGGTGCACATGCGTGCAAAATGAGAGATTTGTTTGATCCTGCCTGCATACAGAAAGTTTTGAAGCCAATTTTCAAAATAATGCCCCAGTATAACTGGGGAGTGAGAGTTTGGATGAAAGGATAAGTAGTTGATATTTGATGAGAATTCTCTGAGAATAACGAGGTAAAAACTGACAATGAACTTCTTGGTTGATCAGAGAGGCACTTTGAAAAAGGTTACCCCTTATAAGAAGACATTTAAACATTTGCAAATGAGAAATATAAAAGATGACGCGAGGCCATAAGAAAGATTGACAAATTTATTAATGCATTGAAGAAGGAAATAACAAATTGATAGAAGAACTGGGACTACATTGTCCCTTCAAAATGACAAAATGATGAAAGTGACATAGTCTTGACATTGTCAAGTTTTAGAAAACTTGCTCAGGATGGTCGACTGGTATCTTCCTCATCTTCAATAAGAATATTCTTGTCGATGCAATCTTGAATGATATTCTTCAGGACAAAACAATTCTCAGTGTCATGTCCCACTGCCCGATGAAATTTGCAAAATTTTCCTTTGAATCTGCCCATGATTGTTGCGGGATCAGCTGCTTTAGGTAAACGGATCATATCTTTCGCGAGCATGTATTCCAAAACACTCTCTAGTGTCTGGTCCAAAGGGGTGAACTTTCGATCCGTACTCCAATCCTTGCGCTTTGGCTTTTCTTGATCTTTCTCTTTATACTGAGGACTAGATTGAAGATGCCTATCATTGTTGGAGAACTTTCCTTTTTGGCCCTTGGATCCCTCTGAATAGTGATCATGATTCTTTTTATTGCTTTTGCTATCATTGGCAGAAAGAGTGAAGTGAGCCTTCAGAGATTTTACTGTATCTTTCGCGAGCATGTATTCCAAAAAACTTTCAAATATTTGATCCAAAGGGGCCATCTTGCGGTCCTGATTTCGATCATCATGTTGTACCTCTTGCCGAGTGCTTGATTTCTGCTGAGACTTGGCAAAGACAGTCGACTGGTATTCTTTCTCACCCTTAACAAAGAAATTCTTGTCGATATAATCTTGGACGATATTCTTAAAGATGAAACAATGTTCAATATCGTGCCCCGTTGTTTGGTGGAATTTGCAGAAGCGGTCTTTCCATTTCCCTAGGGCGACCAGAGGATTAGCAATTCTTGGAAGCTTAACCATTCCTTTGCTCAGCATGTATTCAAGGACCTCTTCGAGGGGCTGATCTAGAGGAGTGAATTCGCGATCGTAACCCCAACCGTCATGTTTTTTCTTCTCTTTTTGTTGACTCAATTTTTCACTCTGCTTTAAAGATTTCTCTTTCTGACTTGTACGATTGCCTTTGTTATCCTTGCACCCCTCGCGGTGGGCCTTGACAGAATTTGTCTTTTTTGAATCTTGATCATCCTGACGGGAGTGATGCTCTTGTAGAAATCTTTGCTCGTGAAGACCTTCTTGCCCTTGTCGCAGGCCTGCAAATCTTTAATCCTTTTGCCATTTCCTTCAGCTGTGTTTGGACCGGATCATCCATTGCTTGATTTTTCAATTTATAGGTTGTCCCTTGCCTATGAGGAGATCTTTGAAGTGCTTGCCAGACTTCATACTCTTCATCAGTGCCACCTACCGATTCTGATTCATCAGATGCATCCTCGTGTTGGATATATTTCTTGGATAGTTTTAAAACTTTCTTGAATGACCGGCCTTTTGCCCTCTGCTTGACCTGGATCTTTTCTATACTAGCTTCAGCTTGTTCTGTCAACATTTTGGTCATCATCTCTTTGAACATAACATATATCTGAGGATCAACATCATCCTCTGCTTGCTGACCTTGACTTCTGACTGATCGGGGTGAGTCAATTTCCTCTTCTGAAGTGACTGAGTATGCAACGCCTTCAACTGATGAGGTTTTCTTTTCGGACCTTGTCTGACCCATCGAGTATCACAAATGCTCTCCTGAATGTTACTGATGCTCTCTGCAAGGTAGAAGTGATGATTAGGTTCTTCAAAGGAAATTTGATTGGAGAAAAATATTTGTCGAGAATTTTGATAGACAATTGAAATAATATCCCATTACTAGGGATTGAGTCATCGTTGGAATTACGACAATTGTGTTGCTATTCTTTGCAAAATAAACATCTGGAAATATGCCTTGTTAACTAGGCGAGGTCGTCAAACCAAGGTGAAATGTAGAATAAAGGAATTTTATTGAGGGGAAAAACATGATTTTATCAATAATACACTTGAGAAAGGGGAGGGGGTCAGACAATTTTCCACCATTCCGGATAATCAGAAGACACACGAGGGCCAAGAAAAATAGTAAGATTGACAAAGGAATCCCAGCCATGTCTGGCAGAATGGTATGCTCCGGACCACTGATCTGATGCGAGGTCGAATTCTGGCAGAACCCCTGCTAGTGGACGAATCTCTACACGCTTCTGCCTCTGAGAGAACTGCCTGACGTACCGCTCTGGATGATAGTATGCGCAGAAGAACGGGCCAAGTAGCCTGAACCGCTTGCCATAAGCGTAGGTATATCTGGGAGGCGCTTCCTGACGATCAAAGTAATCCCATACGACTTCTTCCTCCTAAAGGTTGTCGATCAAGAACCGGTATCGCACAACTGGCAAAATCTTTTTTCCATTGTATCTGAATGAACTGGCTCGGACTGGCACATGACGGAGGTACCAAGACTGCAAGGCATAGGTGCACCCTTCGACTAGGATCGACTCTCCGAGTGTGAAATGGGTCAACCCTCGGTATAGAAAGGCGAGTGCAGCCATGGCTATCGAGAGGCGGCTGGTCTGTCGACTTCCCCACCTCCTTAAAAGCTGAACTATTCTGATATCCATATAATTCCGTCCATCGGGAAAGAAAGCCAATCCCACCGTGCACAGAACCATTGCATGCTGAATTCTTTCTCGAGTTGTCCTGGACAACGAGCTGACTTCTACGAATGTCTCATACTGTTTGTAGATCTCGATCAGACTCACGTATTCATTTCCATCTTCTTCGATCTGTGGCCAAGACTTACGCCCTGTCATGCGAGCTAAAGCGTCTCGGGGGTCCAGACCCTTGACATTAATCAGAAACTGTTTGTCCAATGGATCTCCAGGCTGACCGACTGGCTCGGGCAATCCCATAATCTCTGAAAATTCATCTATCAACACCGTCATCTCGCCCCATGGGAACCAGAAGGTAGAAGTGCTCGGATTCCACCGCTCTGCTAGTGCATGGATCAAATTGCCGTTGACTGTCTGCTTTCCCACTGCGAACGCCAGTTCTAACCCACAATCGTCCAAGTGGTCCGGAAACATACGAAAGAAATTCTTGAACCATAAATAGTACCACCGGGGAAAGAAGGATCCGGTGCTGAAGACTCGATGCTCAGGAAGACTTTGTCGCACCTCGTAGGAGATGTGACCCTCAGGGAAGACTGAATCAAGCTGACTGGATGCCATCAGACTGGAAAACATGGAAAATTGGAATAAGACTTGGGAAAATACAGGAAATTTGAGGAAAATGCAGGTAGGATAAAAATAAAGCAGGAAATTTGAGATCCAGAAGACAGGAAAGATGGGAAATCACCTGGAGTTTTGAGGAAAATGGAGGAATTTTATGAAAATTGTCCAGGGTTTAATGAAATATAAGGAAGTACTTCATAAAATGAAGTATTTTGAAAACCGTCCAGGGTTTAAAACATGGACAGTACATGGACATGGATTGGGGATTTTTGGAAAAATCATCCAGTATTTTTTTAGAAAATTGAGAAAATATGGAAAATAAAAAGGACATGACTACAACACATTTAATCACATCCTGCACAAACAAGTATGCACATACAACATTCCCTAAAAGTTGACTCTAGATGCACAAATTTTGAAATGGCTGTAGGATCTTAATCCTAACTCTAAGGTTCAGATCAACTGTATCCAATCCAGTTATGCCTATATACTCGAGCCAAGGCCCGATGTACGTGGCATAAAATCAATTTCTCCGGTTCTAGGTTCAAGTTTCCCAACATCCTTGAGCACCTGCCGATATACGTTGGACTATGGCCCTTGGTACGTGGCAGGGGGGGTTTCACCCAAATAGGTGGCCCAGTTGTGAGGCTCTGTCCCGAACTATGGTTCTGGAAGAGAGCCCAGCAACGTGAAGACCGGGACAATATAGGTAGGGTGATTTTTGAAATATAAGCACATGCAAGAAAACAGAGGGCTCTAAGTCCTATAGAGATAGATTTTGAAAAAATTTGAAGAAGCAAACATTGTTTTCATACAATTCCTAAATTGAGGAGGGTTGTATTAGACCTAAGTCTATGTGAGCATGAAAATTTCCTCCTCAATATGGTCCTACCAAACCATACCTAGTCTATATGCATTCCATGTCAGCTTGGTTCAAGCCTAGGCTCCTAGGTTCACATGATAGCATAAATTAAAAGCTGACATTCCATGGAAATCGATTTTGACAATTTGAACTAAGTAGAGCATTAGATTGATCAGGCGAAGACAGGTCCCATCTCGGTCGCCAAACCTCTTATCATCGCAAAATTTTTACTTTTTGCGAGTCAAACTGACCTTTGAAAAAGATTTTGAAAATAACTCGCCTCCGTTTTTAAAATGCGGGATTATTCCGAAGAATGGGACTCGCCTGTCGGTACGAGGTTTGACCGTTCCTGCCACCTTTAACAGGGGTAATCGAACCAAGGATCAATCTACTGCTCTGCTCTATTCAACTTGTCTAAATCATATTCTAATTTCTAAATGCACATAGAATCAGGCATGTGCTATGAATTTTCTGAAAATGCATATTTGAAAACATGATGTTTGCTTTGAATATTGAGAATAATTGGAAAATAAACTCTTTGAAAATCATGAATCAAGGTTGAGATACTGTATTTGAGAAAGTGAAAATCGATTTCTGAAGAATCTAGAGATTTTGTGAAAATCAATTTTGAGAAATGTGAAATAACTTTGGAAAACTTGATTTCTTTGAATTCAAACTTTGAAATTGAATATATAACTTGGAAAATCAAATTTGGAACTTGGGAAATACTTGAAATATCATTGGCACATCCATATTTTGAGAAAATCGATTTTTGAATAAGATTTAGAGAATTTTGAGAAAATGATTTCTCTGAATTGAAATTTGAATTGGAATTGGCAAATGCATGAAATGAATGAATATGGATTTGAAATACTTGATTTTGAGGAATTGATAAAATCCTTTTTGTATTTTTGAGAAATGCAGCGCATTTTGAAATTAGCCTAAGAGTGCAGGCTGAATGTGGCTAATGTGAAGATCATAAATCTAGATATCCTTCATATTCTGACTATGGCCATAAATACGAATTCCACCAAGTTTATAAACTTCATAAAAGCTAGTGTATGTGCCATTCGTGTAGACCATAGTGAGTTTGAATATGCATGAATCATCATCCATCACACATTAACATTATTTAAAAAAATAAACTATATGCAATGCTGCCTAAGCTAAGCAGGAAATGTAAATTCTTATTCCAAAGTTTAATTTAGTTTACATCACTATTGAAAATTAAATACATGAAAAATAAAGTCTTCAATGTACCTGCAAAACTAGAAAACTTTGTTAGAGATGATATGTTGGCTTTTCTAGATTTATCCAGCAATATCAGGAAATTGCTGGATTTTGCTAGATATAAGCCTTTTTGCCATGATTCCCTTAAATCAAAATGATGAAATATGAAATAAAATTGAATAAATAAGGAAGATAAGATATGAAATTTTGAAATTGGGGTCAAAATGACCAAAATACCCCTAATAACAAGACTATGGCCTTGAAATTAGGGTTTTCAGAAAGATATTCGATAAAATGCAAGTTTTTAAAATTCAAATGAAAATAAATCAAACCAAATATGATATGACATGATTAAAAATATGAAAATTAGGGTTAGGAATTTCGAAATTGAGGTCAAATGACCAAATTGCCCTTGATAGCAAGACTATGGCCTTGAAATCAGGGTTTTTAGAAAATATTTTGGTAAAACTTAGGTTTTATGCACTAAATGAAACCAAATGAACATCAAATTTAACCTAAAGTATCCTAATATGATTATGAATATGATTAAACCCTAAAAATATATGCTTATATACGAAAATCCAAGAATATTACAAATTTTGTGATTTTTGCAGTGTTTTGGAATTCTTCGGGTGCCCTGTTTTGCAATTCAAGCCATTCAAGCATCAAACGGATTCTAAAAATCCTCAAAATTGGTACCTGCACTTTTTATAACCCTAATATAAAATTAAAATTATAAAAATATTTTTTTGAAATTAAATTAATCCGAAAATAGCATCAAACCCTAAAAATATGTTATTTTTGACCTAGTTCACCAACCAGTCTCAGTCCAAGACCCGAACCAGGGGTCAAATCTCCTCGAAAATCCATAAAATTTTACAGAGACTAACTAAGGTAGAAAACAGAGATTTCCCAATTTACAGATTGGAAAAATCATCTCCGGTTAGGGAGAAACCTTTCCCGCAATCTGAGCTAAAATATATCACTTTTAACAGGGATTAAAACAGCTGTTTCAGATTGAAAATACAAACATAAATAGCAAACCTAAACAAAAATATCTGAAATTTAAATAGTAAATATTAGACAGAAAAATAGCAATACTCACTTTTTATATATCATGAATCGGATCTGTGGTTTGGGATTTATAAACAACACAAGTCAGATTAGGGTTTTGGTAAACCCTAACGAGTTTTAAATTGAAAATCAGAGTCTCTGACAAAGTAAAAGTACTAAACAGTAATAAAAAATTCTGAAAATTTCACAGTATCTAGATCTAATCAATATGAATCCATGGCATATTACAGATCTAGAATCGAATATAAGATGAGAAAAATATCATCACAGCAAGTTACCCTCTTGATTTTAACAATGATTTTAAAGTTTTAAAAACCCGATTTGATGTCTGATTTTTCTGACAGGGTTCCCGACGTCCAAAAACTCTGATTTTTTTACAGTAGATCAATAACATATGCATGCATCACATATAAAAAAATCAGAAATTAACAGTACATATTTCAATCCAAAACAGCATACTCTTTTCTGTTCTAAACTAAAAAACACACAGAAATCTAAGAAACTTGGGAAACCATGCATTAACTAATGAAAAAAAATAAAATAAACACTAAAACAGTAAAGTAAAATTGATTTCTATGCTGGAAAACGTGTAATAAACATGAATAAGCAAAGAAATAAATAAAATACAGGGAATCCATGGCTGGATATTGCTTTCACCTTTGAAATCATGGATTTAACCCATTTAACGGGTAAATCTCACGTTTCGTCGGTTAAGAACATGAAAAACGTACCTCTCATCGATTCTAATGGATTAGAATCCTTGAAATCACCCTCAAACTGAGTTAGATCATCTTCTTGGGTCTATTTTGGGGTTCTTGGATGAAATCCATGGTTAAATCCATGAACACCAGAGTTTCCATGGTGAAATCTATTGAAAAATCATAAAAAAACTAATAAAATAATAATAAAATAATATTAAATAAACTCACCTTGGGGCTGCAGCTGCAATGGAGGAAGGTGGAGGTGCTGGAGAGGAGAGAGAAGCCACGAAAAATTGAGAAAAAAAGAGCTCCTTTTGACCTCTTGTAGTCCCCTATTTATAGGTTTTCAAAACCTCCTTAATTAGTGTTAATTAAGAGGTTTTTCATTTTTTCAGGACTCTTTCTAATAAATTCACTAAGGGCAACGATTTTTTGGAGAATTATAGCCTAAGTGGGACTCTAATTAATCCCTAATTAGCCCCTAACTAAACCTAGAAAACCCCCAAATGTGATGCCACTTGGCATCTTCCACATTTGGTTTTTTTTAAAACCTTTAAAAACACTACTTTTAAAAACACTAGTTTTAAAAACTAAACTTCAAAATGGGTTTTCAAAATGATATTAACTCTTCTAAACCCCTAACACTAATCAAGACTCTGACTAAACCTAGTCTAGCCCTGACTTACTCGAATATGGCGCCACCCCGAGTGGGCCCTACTTGAGTTTTTCAAAAAGCGATTTTAAAACTTGAAATTGAAGGAGTTTTCAAAAGGAATTTCAAAAGCAATCTTAAAATTAGAATTTTTGAAATGGCATAGCGTTCTAACCAAGTCATACCTCCTCTGGATATGGTGCCAACTGAGTGGGCCCGCATCGAGTTTTGAAGAATTTTGAAATAAACACTGAAAATGGTTTTGAAAAGGGGTTAAAATCAGTATTTGAAATTCAAGATCTTTGAAAAATAGAGTCTCAGGCGAACTGGAACTCCGGGTTAGAGTCCTGAAATCTTAGGACTCTAAGATTTTGGGTTTTAAAAGCCAATAGAAAGGTTTTTGAAAGATTTTATCAGAAAATGGTGAAATGAGTTAAAAAAACACAGTCAGGGTTAGACTCCTAACTCGATCAGAACTCTGAAATAGAGTCCTGAACTAACTGGACTCTGCAAAATGACCTAATTTTTGAAAACAAATGGAAATAAATGAAAATGGAATAAAAACAGACTTCAAAACAGACTCCTGACTGGACTAGGACTCCGGGACAGAGTCCTGATCGGATTAAAACTCTAGATTTTTTTGGTATTTTCTGAAAAACAGTTGAAAGAACTTGTCAAAACAGTGAAAACAATAACGAATATTGGAATAAAACAGAGTTTTGATTCAATTGAGACTCTAAGGACAGAGTCCTGATTGAACTAGGACTCTGAGATTTTTGGATTTTCTGAGAAAACAAATGAGAGAATTTTGAAAAACAGTTAAAAACAGGATGAAATTGAATTTTGGTTCAGAGTCCTAATCTGATTAGGACTCTAAGAAAGAGTTCTGATTCGATCAGAAATCTAAGCATTTTGGTTTTTCTGGTAGGCAAATGATGAAATTTGGGCAAAGCTTTTGAAAACCAGTAAAAATGAAGTGAGAAAATCAATTTTGGATAGAGTCCTACTTCGATCAGGACTCTGGGGTAGAGTCCTGATTTGATCAGGACTCTGAGATAAAATCTCAGAATTTTGAAATTCTTTGATAAAAGTGTAATAGTTTTGGTAGATTGAAAGATTTCTAAAAGATTCTCTCAAAATTGAAATCAGGATCAGAGTCCTGATCCAACTAGGACTCTCTGAACAGAGTCCTGTTTTGACTAAAACTCTGAGTTTCTAACTCTTTTTGAAAGATTTTGAAAGATTTGATTGAAAATGGATAAAAATAGTTATAAAAGATTAGAGTCCCAATCCAATTGAAACTCTGAAGAAGAGTCCTGATCCGACTGGACTCTTGAAGAAGAGTCCTGATCCAACCAGGACTCTAAGATTTTGGCCAAAACAGAAGATTTTAAAAGGTTTTCTTCAAAGACAGGTAAAAAGGTAGTGAAAAGTAGAGTTTTGATCCGACTAAGACTCTGGAAAAAGAGTCATGATCCAATTAGGACTCTAAGATTTTTGATAAGTGAAGGAATCCAGAAGCGACACCACCTAAATGGGCCTCATCTGAGAATTAAAATCAATTGAAATTGAGTTTGAAATGAATCCAGATCGTTTTCTAAGGAAGTATTTCAAAATATAAGGTCTTGGGGGTTAGAAAATGACAGAATGTTGAATAAAAACCCAGGTTTTGAAATGGATTTTTGAAAGAAAAAGTTTTAAAACTCAAATCTGGATTAAATATTTTAAAAACAGGAGTGCTGGATCTCGAAAATGAGATGCAATGAAATGGTATGCCGAATGCATGCAATGACACATGAAATGTAAGTACTGGATGAGGGTGAAAATTTGGGGTGTTTACAAGTACACACCTGCTGAGTAGTGGGTGGTCCTGAGAGAAGCTGGTCCAGCTTCTGAGCAATCATGTCTACCTTGCACTGTAGTGCAGTGTGATCATCGCAAAATTTTTCCTCTCTTTTGGTTTCTCTCTCTTCCTTCTCTTTCCCTTTTCTAACCTCTATTTTCCTCCTTTTTGAAGGGAGTGAAATAAAAGAAAGAAAAAGAGGGAGAGAAGAGAAAAGAAAGAAAGAGAGGAGAGGAACTCTTTTGCGCGGTCTCACTTGACCTTGATTTGAAAATATTTAGAAAGTAACTCGCCTCCGTTTTGAAAATTTGCGGGAAAAATGGAGAGACGGGATTCGCTCGTCGGTACGAGGTTCGACCGTTCCTGGCGCCTTTACCAAGGGTAATCGAACCAAGGATCGAATCGATGCCTTTTGCTTTGCCTAAATATAATCTAAGAATTTATTCTACCTCTAAATGCACAAAGAATCATGCTTGTGCAATGCAAGGATGTATGCTCTTTTTAAACTTTTGATTTAGAAATTTCCAAGTATTCTGAGATGAACTTGGTAAAGGAATGAAGAAATGATTGAATCTAACTTAGAACTTGAAATAGATCAGAGAAGTTCTAAGTTTTGAAGTAAATCAGAGTTGGAAAAACAAATCTTGACTTCGAGAAAGAATGATTTAAAGATTTGAAATAAAAGGAAATGAAGTTTCAAAGTCGGAAATGGATTTTGAATTTGATCTTGAATTTAGGAAAGGAAATGAATACTTGAGATGGGATTGAATTTTAGATTTTGAAGTTTGAAATTTAGAATGGATCTGAGAAAATCAATTGGTATTTGAGAATGGATTCAGAATAGATCCGAAAATGGAATTGAAATCTAGAATTTGGAATTGGATTCCGGATCCTAAACAGAATGGGATCCGAGATCCGGAATCTAAGATGGACTTGAGTTTTGGATCCTAGAGTGGATTTGGATCTGAAGTCTAAGATCCAAGGTGAAATTGGTTCTGGATCCTATGAGAGAATTGGATCTGAAGTCTAAGATCCAAAGTAGAGTTGGACTCTGGATCCTAAGATGGATTTGGATATGAAGTCTGAGATCCAATGTAGAGTTGGACTCTGGATCCTAAGATGGATTTGGATCTGAAGTCTGAGATCCAATATGAAATTGGAGTCTAGATCCTAAGGTGGATTTGGATCTGAAGTATGAGATCCAACGTAGAGTTGGACTCTGGATCCTAAGATGGAGAATTGGATCCGAAATCTAAGATCCAAAGTGAAATTGGTTCTGGATCCTATGAGAGAATTGGATCTGAAGTCTGAGATCCAAAAGTGGAATTGGAGTTAAATTCAGAAGATGAATCAAGAACTTCCAAGTTTAAATTGAACTTGGAAAAGGAAATTTAGAATTTTGAATATACAAACGAATTTCAGAGTCAAATTAGACCTTGAATTTTTGGAATTTAGAAGATGAATCAAGAATCTCAAAGTTAAATTGAACTTTGAGTTTGATTGGAGTTTTGAATATAAAATGAATTGGAACTTCAAAGTCAAATTGAACTTTGAAATCTGTTTTAAATTTGAATATAAAAATGACTTTGAAATCTCAAAGTTAAATTGAATTTTGAGATTGAAAATGAAATTGAATTTGGAAATGAAAGGATGAATTGGATTTTATAAAAATTGAAGATAGATTGAGGAAGATATTTACATTACTTGGAATTTTTGGCAAGAGAATTTTGAAAATATGATGCAGTTCTATCCTAAATGATGAATGAATTTAAAGAATTTGAATTTAGATTTTGAAAAGCTATCTTATTCTTGAACTGAATTAAAATAAGATTGATGATATAATATATCCCTGACTATGGTCATTGAATGTATTATATAATAATCTATATTTAAATTCAGGTGAAGAATAAGACACATTTGGTGCTTTTATAGAATTTAAAATGAAATTTACTCTCAATATACCCTGACTATGGCCATTGGTATATATTTTGAATTAATTTTAAGTTAAATTCTGATAAAAGAAGAAAAATATTTAGGGAAAATATGATGAATTTTGAAAACGGATCCAGTGTGGATCCAGTGTTATTTTGTTAAAGATAAAAATACTAAGTTTTGTCCACACCCTGACTATGGCCATTGATATGGATCATCAACTTAGGATTAATTTACCTCTTACGAAATAGTGCACGTGCCATTCGTGTTTCACCAATGTGAGATTTTGAGAAATAAAGAAAAAATGCATGAAGAACAAGTAATTCATAATGCTCATTCATTCTATCTAAAACAGGAAATGTAAATTCTCATTAAAATCTAACTATTATAATGCACAAAATTGAATTTACAACTCCAAATAATGATATTTTTCATATATTCCCTGTAAAACACTTGGTTAGTATGAAAATAGAAGAAAATTGCACATATCACATGGAGGTTAATGGTAAGATGCTTATATGCCAAGATATTTATGATATAGAATATGAGAGGTGATATATACGTATATGCTTATAGGTATATATATACGAATATATATGTATGCATGTATGTATATATATATACATATACGTATATATATACGCACATATATATATACATACATATATGTATATATATATATACCTGTACATATATCATATGTGGCTTATATATATATATATATAATATAGATGGATGTAATGGGAGTTGAAGCCGACAAGGTTGTCAATAAAAAAAAATATCATGGTGGGAAAACATGGGCATGAGATGCTTGTGGGATATTTACAGTAGTAAGAGAAGCCATTTGCAGTGGGTATACTCACCAATTCCACTGAGAAAATCTATTGTTGCTTATTGGAAGATGAGAAGGAAGTGATGATACAGTCGTACACTTATAGTTAAAAAGAGGGTTCAACAAGAGATCACAACAGTAGGTTGTGAATACTATGCTGTATGTTATGAGAATATGATGGTAAATAAAGAAATTTAAGATAAAATGCAACTGTGCTGGAAATGATAAGTGAGATATAATGTGAACTTTTAAGTGCAGAGAACAGGGGTATAGGTGACTGACGGGTTGGGTAACAGCAGAGTATTGGAAACTACTACTACAAGTGCAGTGTTTGATGGTTGTTGAAGGTAAGTGGATATAAGTAAAGGGGCTGACTGCTGGGTGCTACAACAATGAAGGTGGGGACAAGGTGTTGTCAACATGATGTGTACAGGCCACTGCAAATGGCACTTTAGCAGTGACTGACCATAAATATGGTCGAAGATGGATCTTGTTACACCATGACAGCTCTCGGGAACAACCAAGGTTCTCCCAAACATCACAGAAATTGTACAGGAGATAGGTCTGCCTCCTATTTTGTCGATGACATCTTACCCCACTTTCTCAAATTCATTCAATGAATAGCTTTCCAACGATCAGAAATAGTGCTCCCTTCTAAGTCAAATAGTGTTTCTGTAGCACTTCCTTGAAACAGATTATCAATTGAAGAAGAAACGCACAAGTAAGACAATAATGGTGGTGAGGAGGTGCGTGCTGTGAAGGGTGTAAATGTGAGATGAAGTGGGTGAAGGTGAAACGCATATACAGGACCATGATATATTCAAATATGAATTTACTATACAAATCAAAATTGAGTAACTGACCCTTTTAGCTTAGCCATTTCACATCTACCACCCCTGTAACCACCATCAAACCCCGGATTACTGATAACAAATCTCCTGTACCTGTATAATATGCACAATCTACTATGTAGCCCAACCATGCCATAGGACTGTGGTGGGATCTTCTACAAGGAGAGAAAAAAAATGACCAAGTAAATTCAGTTACACCATAATATGTAAAATATTTAGCCAACACAGTGTTTATTCCTGAGAAATAAGAACATCATCATATAATATGAGAGACCATCACGTTTATTGCAACAGAGAAATGAGACAAACAGATTTCAGCAATTCTCTGTCTTCTGAAGGTGCTTTCTAGAGAAAATTTTATTCCTACAACAATAACATCGATTTTAATATCAGTAAGCAGTTCTTTGTGCTAATACTCTATTCATGTGCATTCCCTGCTAACGAATCAGACAGGATCCCCAAAAAAATGGTGATAAAAATACTTCAAATCCATCAGGCGATCTGTAAGTTTGTAAGACAACAGACATATGAACGTGAAACTCTAAAAAAAAGGTGACATTCAAATTTCAAATATAATGATGAAACAACCTCCAAAGAGAAATTGCAGATAGGGACTTCGACACTATAAAGCTTCCCAAAAATCTGTAGGAACTTTTTGCAAGATCAGTTCATGACAGGTTTAATTTTACTGTACCTTTCAGATGTCCTGCAGAGGTATATATGAAGATGGGTTCAGGGTATCCCAAAAAAATATGTTCAGGACCAGGCTCATATCAGAGGACAGAATAGATAGCAGAGTGGAAGATGTAAATTGTAAACACATTTAACAGAGGCTTGTGGCCAGCTCAAACTCTCAGAGAGGAAGCACATTACTGTGAAACTTTCATGAATGAATTTAATTACTGGAATATACAGACTTATAAAGTACTGGCTGGTCACCAATAAGCAATGACGATCCCCCAAATCCAAACAAAAGCATTTGGGCTGTTACCAAAGCGAGCCTTGAGGACAATATAGGAATTCATAAGATGGATCATGCTTCCTAACTCACCAGAGATAGATACCATTTTGATCAACATGAGAGATTGCCAAAATATCCATATTAGGAGACAATGACAATGCAGTAATGGGCACATCAATGTGCATTGCATCTATCTGCCTGGCCAGGATGACATCCCATAATCTGAGACTTTCGTCCATACTCGCAGATAACAGCCATTTTCCATCTTCACTAAAACACAAATCAGTTATACGATCTGTATGACCCACAAATCTCTGAACCATTCGTACAGCAATGAAATCAAATAACCTTATGACAATATCATCTGCCAGTATGATAAACTGACAGAACCCAAAATGCAGAACAACAAGCAATATAGATAATGATCTAAGAGATAATCTTGGCAGCTGAATCATGAACCCCATCGATGATTACACAAAACTTTGAAGCATCCAGAAATGGATAAGCAGAATGGCGTTCAAATAAACAATCAGATGTGAAATTATAATAATAAAAAAATGAATGAAAAATACTAAGGATGAGCAAAAAGCCATCAGAAATTATGAACCTCGAAAGTAAGATGCTATGTTAAATCGATCATGCAACGAGTAGAAATTGAACATGCTAATAAAAAAAAAAAAGGACTGGAAATATCAATAAGACGCAGAGATTGTAAAGGGGGTGACATTTTGAGCCATCAAGCATGAGAATAACGAATTCAGTATCAAAAAAAAAAATTCAAGATCTATATTGCTTCATCGGGTCGGAATAAGATTCCGATGTAGGCAGGGAATAGGAAACAAAACAACAACAAACCAAAAAGAAAATGATGGAAGAAAAGGAAAAAAATAGAGAAAGGGGAAGAAAAAAAAAATTGTTGGAATAGACATTCCATTGATGTTGCATAGGATGGGTCGATCCTGCTATAGGCAGGCCGACCCACCATTTTGCCTAAAAAAAAAAAGAAAACCAGAAGAAATACAGGACAATATTATGAGAGGAAGAGAGGAATTTCAAAAAGAATTAGATAGGGCAAGGTTACTTACCTGTAACTTTCGAGATTGATTGATCCCTTTCTGTCGGTTGGGGAAGAGCCGAAACGAAAATGTGAAGGAGAGGAAGAACATGGTATCTTTGAAGCGAGTTGCAGAAGCTTCAGAGTGGTCGACCCCCTGTAGCTGTAGGGATTCTGAAGGAGGAAGGATAACCTTCTATAGAAGAGGCACTGTGAAGGAGGAGTCAATGGCAGCCGCTTGCTATCCTTATTTCTTGAGGGTTTTATTTCATTCTCTTAATCAGAGGGAACATCCGAGAACCGAAAGAAGAGATAAAGGGGAAGACAAGAATGAAGGGAGAAGGATCGAGGATTGATCGTGAAAGAGGGGTGCTGGGGTGATAACGGGTCGTTAGGGTTTTCATTGTATGGTTTCTTTATAGGGGAGAAGGAGGAGGTTCGGTTAAAGATGGGAGGTTGGAGATGAGGTTGTTGGTGATGGGTGGCCGAGAAAGAGGGTGGTTGGCCGATGGATGAAGAAGAGAGAGGGTTTGAGGAGAGGAGACATGGAGGGCTCGGCTGAGGGTTTCGAGTGTGAAAGAGAGGGGCATTGTCTTCCTCATTTGAAAACCCTAAAAGGAAGTTTTACAATGGACCCATTTTATTTTTAAAATTTTACAAAGAGGGGCTCGATTTTCAACAAAAGTGTTTTAAAAAAAGATTGTTTTGCAAAATGATGGTTTTCAAAAAAGAGGTTTTTCAAAAACTATTTTTTTTTGTTTCTTTTCTATTTACATTTTCCATTTTTTTTGTATTTTTGTAATAGAAAAACTAAGAATTTATGAAAACAAAGTTTAAACACTAAATTTTCATATTTTTCAAAGAAATATTTAAAAAAATGTTTTCTCGAGAATTTCAGGCCATTTTGGGGAAAATTTCTTCAGAAAAGGGGTTTGGACCCAAGTTTTGAGAACATGTTTGAGTTTTGAAACTCGAATTGAGAAATACAACTCGATGGATCCAAACGGATACCGGATGAAATGTCTGAGCCTTTCAAAAGTTATTTTTGATAATTCAATTTAAAAATGGGACAAAGAAGCTCAGATTTGGATCTTTTATCTGGATCCGGATCCGAAATTGAGTCAGATATACAAAATGAATTTAATTTCAGAAGGATTTGAGAAATAAAATGGAATTTAGATTTAAAACTGACTCAATTACCCAAAAAAATGAAGATAAAGGGCAAAAAGGGAATATTTACAGACTTTTGAAAAATTTGGGGTGTTCACAGAGGCCCCTCTTTGCTACTAAGCCGGTTGAAAGCCGAGCTTAGTGGCAAAGAAAACACTCCATATTTTGAAAAATGTCCCAGTCAGCAGATCTGAACTGGGTGTGGAAGAATTTGATTTAAAAGACATGGTTTTTCAGATTTAAAACTTTATCCTTGAATGACTTTGGGAGGACGAAATCCTCGACAATGATATGACTGAATGATAGAGATGAGGAAATCGTGGTGGGACTTTTGGGTGAAGATCCCGAAATGATGAAAGGTAAGAATTTAGATCAAGTCTCATGGGCTAGACAAAATCAGCTTCTCAGAATGACTCAGGTTTAGCCCTTAACCTGAATGGGACGAATATATCTCAAAATAACCTGAATGGGGAAAGGAATATGCGAGGACATTGATGGGACATTTTTATGAGAATGCCTTGTGAGATGAAGCTCAAATAGGATCCTGTCCTGGATGGATATACAAAGCATGGATTCCTCGATGGGAAGAACCGTGATAGGACTGGAGGAAAACACCTCGTCGAAACGAGACTCAGGTTTAACCCAAACCTGAAAAAGGAAGATACCTCGAGGGGCGAGGTTCAGGCTTAACCCTTAACCTGAAGGGGACGACCATACGGAATCCTCGAGCGAAGAGACCATGATGGGACCTTCGGAGTTTGGACGAACAAATCCGAAAGGGGTTTGCGAAAGGAGGAAGAAAAATGGGGTTCCCTAAAGCTTTGAAAAAGGGATGAACTTGGGCGTCTCATTACTGAGACTGAAATCGGCTTTTGAATTTAATGACCTCTCGCAGGAAGTACAGGTTTTGACCCTTAACTTGAGTGGGAACAACCATACAGATTTCTCGAAACCGTGATGGGACAGGAGAGATACTTCAACTGAATGGGGTAACTCTTTTGGAAGATATAAACAACGCTAAGTTGCACCAAAATGGATATTGAATATTTATTTCATTCTTAGAATATCTAGAAAATTTTTGCCAATAAGATAAATTTATAGTTGACTTCAATGCTTGAAAACGTGCACATGTGTGCAAAGATATTCCCTCTTTTACCCAGAGAATTTCCTCCAACGAGGTTAACCTCTCGGTTTTAAGAGTCAAATTCAAAATTTTAGCGGTGATGATTTTCTTCAAGGAAGTTATCCATTTCCTTGATATGAGAAGAGAAGAAATATTCTCAACTTCATAAAATCAAGTAGTGAAAAAGACAATGATAAAAGAATTTCGCATAAGAAAAGATAACTTCTGGCAATTTTGGCAGTTTGATATCTGGGTGTTTTCCCATGATGATCTTTCTTGCACTCTTTTTGAGTCATTGAGCTTTTTCGGGCTTTTACATCATCCTTCATTTGGATATGTCCTAACTTTTCTCTCTTTTTCATGGAAGGGTACGTCACAAACTCCTTCATCTCGGAGATGCTCTGATCCTTCATTTTATCTCAGGGATTATATGTGATGGTATTGGCTCAAAGGTCTTTAAATGATAGCTGAAATCAAATATCATTTAGGGTTTGTCGGTAGGTTCATCGCACTCGCCTTCATCTTGATGGTGATCTGAACTTTCCCTAGAAGGATCTTTCACAAACTCTTTCATCTTGGTAGATGATCCAAATCTTCTTTGTCCCCGGGGGTCTACTCGCTTAATTCGCCTTCATCTTGACGACAATTGAGAGATCCCTTTTGCAGATATTTGATTGCAACTTTAGAATGAGAAGATATGGATTAAGTGGGTTTTTTTGTAGCTCAGGATATTTCCACTGTCTGATTGCCAGAAAATCATCTTTAAACACGCGCCATAGCCATGATCAATATCAATTCATTTCTGGCTTTTCAACATCATTGAATATTTATTTCACTAATCATACCAAGGATATTTCTTTCATCCTTTTGGTTGATCAATAGGAAAAAGATTTGAATTTTACCTCTTTTTCACAAAAGTTTCACCTTTTATGAAGAAAATACTAGAGGTAATTTGAGGTAATTCTTTTGTGCAGTAAGATTTATTTGGAATCAACAAATATTTTTAGCAAATTGGCAAAGTTTTCATGACTTCTATGTGAAATATTTACTCAATATAGATTTTGATACGACCTTTAGTTGCAATTTATGATTTTGGACTTTCTGACCAGTAAAACTGAGATATTTCAGTTAACGACCAGCGAAGTAGCTGGAACCTTTCATTTAATGACCAATAAAAACTGGGACCTTTTATTTAACGACCAGAGAAGTTGCTGGAACCTTTTATTTAATGACCAGTAAAAACTGGGACCTTTCATTTAACGACCAGCAAAGTAGCTGGAACCTTTTATTTAATGACCAGTGAAAACTGGGACATTTCATTTAACGACCAACGAAGGAGTTGGAACATTTCATTTAACGACCAGTGAAAACTGGGACATTTCATTTAACGACCAACGAAGGAGTTGGAACATTTCATTTAATGACCAGCGAAGTAGCTGGGACATTTCATTTAGCGACCAACGAAGTAGCTGGAACATTTCATTTAACGACCAGCGAAGTAGCTGGGACATTTCATTTAGCGACCAGTGAAGTAGCTGGAACATTTCATTTAACGACCAGCAAAGTAGCTGGGACATTTCATTTAGCGACCAGCGAAGTAGCTGGAACATTTCATTTAACGACCAGCGAAGTAGCTGGGACATTTCATTTAGCGACCAGCGAAGTAGCTGGAACATTTCATTTAACGACCAGCGAAGTAGCTGGGACATTTCATTTAATCATTTAACGACCAACGAAGTAGCTGGGACATTTCATTTAATCATTTAACGACCAGCGAAGTAGCTGGGACATTTCATTTAATCATTTAACGACCAGCGAAGTAGCTGGAACATTTCATTTAATCATTTAACGACCAACGAAGTAGCTGGGACATTTCATTTAATCATTTAACGACCAGCGAAGTAGCTAGGACATTTCATTTAATCATTTAACGACCAGCGAAGTAGCTGGGACTTTTCATTTAATGACCTGATTTAAGTTTGAAACTTTTGAAAGACAACCAGTACGAGGACTGAACTTGATCTTTAGATTTAAAAACTTTAGCAAAATAACCAGTGCGAGCACCGGGTTTTTCCAACTGAGAGTCGGGAAAGAGACCGACATTCTTAAGATATTTAGAGATTGAAGCAGGAATGATTGTCGGGGTTTTAGGATTATCCCTTATCCTTAAGGGGAAATAGAAGATTTTATGAAGAGATAACCTAAGACTTGAATGTAGAAGGGATATGACAAGATTTAGAATTTATGATCTATGATTTAGATGGACCAGGTATGCAGTCCAATTTTCAGGATTAAACCCTTATCTTGACGAGGAATATAGAAAGAATAAACTTTGAGAAGACAGAAGGATATAGAACTTTGAAAAAAATGTAGAACATTTGAGGAAATTGATTTATTTTTGTAAAAAAGAATTCTCACAGGTAGCATGGTTGTCCCTATGAGTGATCTCAGGATTATCCCTTATCCTGAATGGGAAAAAGAATAGAATTTGAAGAGAAATTGATATAAATTTAGAAATCAATAAAGATCGATAAAACTTGTATTTGCAAAAAAAAAGAATTCTCATAGGTAGCATTGTTGCCCCTACGAGAGGTCTCAGGATTATCCCTTATCCTGGATGGGAAAAAGAATTTAAGGAATTTTAATAAAGAGAAATGGATATAAATTTAGAAAATCAATGAAGGTTGACGAAACTTGTATTTACAAAAGAATCCCCATAGGTAGCGTTATTGCTCCTACGAGGGGTCTCAGGATTTTCCCTTATCCTGAATGGGAAAAAGAATAGAATTTAAGAAAATTTAATGAAGGAAAATTGATATAAATCTAGAAAATTAACAAAGATTGACAAAACTTGTATTTGCAAAAGAATCCTCATAGGTAGCGTTATTGCTCCTACGAGGGGTTTCAGGATTATAACTTATCCTGAATGAGAAAACCTCGGACAACGAGGGTCAGGTTTATCCCTTAACCTGAGCGGGAAACACCTCGGACAACGAGGGTCAGGTTTTATCCCTTAACCTGAAAGGGTAGAAGAATTGATAAAATTTAATAGAATTGATGAAATATTGATAAACTTGATAAAACTTGATAAAATTGATGTAAACTTGATAAAAATGCGAATAAAATGAGTGAAACTGATGAAGATATCAAAATTAACTGAAGATTTACAAGATTTGAGAAAAAGGAGTTTTTCTGATCCTGCCTGCATATGGGATCTTGGAAGGAAAATGTTTATTTAAAAGATAAATGAGAAATCATTTTTTTTTTGGGAAGAAAATACACCACAAGAAGAATGATCAACGCGAGATCTGATCCTTTAAATCAAACATGAGAGATCATCATGAGGGTTAATTTTTTTTTTTTTAAGGCAATGGTTTGAAAAATCTAATTTTTGAAAAAGAAGATCAACACTGGGTCGGATTTCTAAAAACAACAGTTCGAAATAAGATCAATACAAGGGTTGACCTTTGAAGATAATGTTTAAAAATCAATCTTGGAAGATAAGACCGACACAGGGGTTGATCTTTGAATATAATGATTTAAAACCCATTTTTGGAAGATAAGATCAATGCAAGGATTGATCTTTGAATATGACGGTTTTGAAAAACCAAACTTGGAAGACAAGACCAACATAGGGGTTGATCTTTGACTATAATGATTTAAAATCAATTTTTGGAAGACGAGACCAATGCCAGGATTGATCTCTGAATATAACGTTTTGAAAAACCACTTTTTGGAAAATATGATCAACACAAGATTTGAGACCTATTTTGGAAGATAAGACCAACACAAGGGTTGATCCTTCAATGCGATGGTTCAAAACCTATTTTGGAAAACATGATCAACATGAGGGTTGATTTTTGACAAAGCTTGGACCGAAGAATATTTGAACTCTTTGGTCATAATGAAGACTTTTTGAATTTTCATGATTTTTCAAAAAGCCCTCATAGGTAATATCATTTCTCTCGTGAATGATGTCAGGATTGTCCCACATTCTGAAAAGAATAAAAATTTAAATGCCCCTGTATGGCAAAGAAGTATGGAATATAAAAGATATGAAGGAAATTTGACATTTTATTAATAAGCCAAAGTTTGATAACAAACTAAATATTTACAAGAACTTCGAAAAGAAAGGATTCAAAAAGACTGGGCTGACTTGCCTCTACAAGACAACTGACAAAAAGAGACGAAAGCAAAACAAAAACTTTGGCTTTATCAATTCTTTGAGTGGTCCGGGAATGGTTCTGTCAGGACTGCTGGCTGCTTTTCTTCCTCATCCTCGATCAACTCACTTCTGTCGATGCAGTCTTGTATCATGTGCTTGAGGACGAAACAGTGCTCTGTGTCGTGCCCCGTTGCCCTGTGGTATTTACAAAATTGGTCCTTGAATTTTCCCAACATTACGGGAGGATCTGCGATCTTAGGGAGTTTGATCATCCCGTGCTTCAAAAGGTAATTCATAATCACTTCTAGACTCTCAGATAACGGAGTGAAGACTCGATCTTTCTCCCACTTGATGTACTTGGGCTTCTCTTGAAGATCATCCTTTTGCTGAAGGCCGATTGGAAGCGGTTTATTATTGTTTTTAAAGGATCCCTCCTTCTGCCCCTTGTTCTGATCTACTCTCGGACCACTGCCACTGTTGTTCTTGTTTCCTTTACTGCTGCTGCCAAGATCATTGCAGAAGGCATCAACTGAATGAGTGAACTGCGCCTTCCTCTTCTGGTCTTGGACATTCTTGACCAGAGGCGTGCCCTCGTAAAGTCCGCTTTCTATTCCTGCTTCGAGCCATTCAGCTCGCTCAATCAACTTGATGAAGGATTTCGCCGGGGAAGTGGCGATGAGGCTCCTTATGGGCTGAGAGAAATTGTTGAGGATCACCTGCAATGCGTGTTCCTCAGGAATGGGTACCTTCATCTTATTACAGGTGCTTCTCCACCTATGAATGAAATCACCTGCTCTTTCATTCTCTCCTTGCTTCAGGTTGTAAAGATGATTTAATGTAGGTGAGGCTTCAGTGTTGAATAAGAAGCGCTCGATGAACAAATTTACTACCTTATCGAACTCTCGTAGTTCGATAGGATTCACATGATCGGCATACCATCTGGCTGCTACACCCTCCAGACTGCGGGGAAAGCAAATAAACAACGCTCTGTTGTCTTTTCTGAAACGACTGCACTCTGCATAAAATGTCTTCAAGTGGGCTTTAGGGTTGCCAGTCCTGTCAAATTTGAGAAACTTGCGGGGAAGATTCTCCAGGTTATCGTCCCCATCTATACCATCATAAAAATCTTTGCCGGTGTAGGTCTGCTTGCCCTTACCCTTGGCTTGAATATCCTTAATAGCTCGATTTATCTCCTTCATCTGCTTGCTCATCAGGTCCTCTACTGGAGCCCCAGACTTGGGCTTGTTGACGGATTCAGGCTCTTCTGCAGCTATTTTTATGGACTGCCTTGGAGGATTCTGTTTGTAAACAATCTGCTATTCTTCTTCCAATTCTTCCTCGACTGACTCTGATTCCTCAGAAGTAGTGTCTGGCTGTACCTTCTTCCTGATGATTCTGACTTGCTTCTTTACAGGCTTCTTCCTCAGCTTGCTTTTAGGAACTGCCTCTTTCAGCTTGGCCTCAGCTTGCTCTGACATCATCCTTGCCATCATCTTTTGGAACATATCATACATAGCGGGGTCAATGTCATCTTTCTTGTTCTGACTCTGTCCCCTGACTGATTTAGGAGAGCTTATCTCTTCCGCCTCACTGTCGCTGAGTTGAGGAACTGTTTCTTTTCCCGCTCTTGTTGTAACCATTTTTCAGATATCAACACTCTCTCTGTAAAGGAAAATGGAGGTTTTTTAGACCAAAGAAACTTTTGGAGAAGTTTTGAAAAGAGGAAGGATTTAGGTTAAAATCTAAAAATTATATCCCATTACTAGGGATCGAGTTGCCACAAAATTTGTGACAATTGTGTTGTTTACTCTGCGAGGGGGAGTAACCAAAAAAATATGAAAAGGAAAATATTATTTTGAAAAGGATATCTCTTGACGGAAAGAGATTTTTATGAAAATATAAACAAGAATATAAAAACAGAAGAAAATAAAAGGAAAAATGGAATTTGAGAATAAATGGTAAGGATTTAAAATTTTGAAGAACTTGCAGGCAGGATCAGAAGAATTTTTGAAGAAATTTTTAGAAGAAGAAGAAGAAGAAGAAGAGAAAGAAAAATACACCTGAGTTTTAAAACAAAGGAGAAATTTTGAAAATATATACCCAGGTTTTTGGAAAATATAAGGAAGATATAAAATATCACACAATCATAGATATACAAGCAAGGATGCGCAGACAACACTCCCTAAAGCTGACTCTATATACAATATTTGAAATGGCTTGTAGGACCTTAATCCTAACTCTAAGATTTATATCATCTGTTTGCAATTAAGGTACGCCGATATACTCAAGCTAAAGCTCGAAGTACGTGGCATATAAGATATCTCTCCGGTTCTAAGGTAAAGGCTTCCCAGCATCCTTGAGCACCTACCGATATACCTCGGACTATGGCCCTTAGGTACGTGGTAGGGGGGCGCGAACCCAAATAAGTGGTCCAGTTGTGAGGCTCTTTCCCGAACTATGGTTCAGTGAGACAGCCCAGCAACGTGAAGACCGGGACAATATAGGTAGGGATGTTTTCAAAAATATGATCAACATGCAATAAAATCAGAAGACTCTAATGCAAGTCCTAAAGAGATAGATTTAAATGAGAAGAAGCATACACTTGCATACATTGTTTGCATTCAATCCCTAGAATTGAGGAGAGTTGTATTTAAGACTTAAGTCTAATGTGAGCATGGATATAATCTCCTCAATATGGTCCTACCGAACCATACTTAGATCCTATATGCAATGATGTCAGCTTTAGGACAGAGTCTAGGCTCCTAAGGTTTGCATGAAAATGTAGCTGACATAAGTTAGAATAAAGTCTTAGATTATATAAAAGCAAAGCAAAGGCATAGATTCAACCGGACGAAGACGAAGTCCCATCATGATCGCCAAAACTGTGATCATCGCAAAAATTTTCCTCTCTTTTGGTTTCTCTCTCTTCCTTCTCTTTCTCTTTTCAAACTTCTATTTTCCTCCTTTTTGAAGGGAGTGAAATAAAAGAAAGAAAAAGAGGGAGAGAAGAGAAAAGAAAGAAAGAGAGGAGAGGAACTCTTTTGCACGGTCTCACTTGACCTTGATTTGAAAATATTTAGAAAGTAACTCGCCTCCGTTTTGAAAATTTACGGGAAAAATGGAGAGACGGGATTCACTCGTCGGTAGGAGGTTCGACCGTTCCTGGCACCTTAACCAAGGGTAATCAAACCAAGGATCGAATCGATGCCTTTTGCTTTGCCTAAATATAATCTAAGAATTTATTCTAACTCTAAATGCACAAAGAATCATGCTTGTGCAATGCAAGGATGTATGATCTTTTTGAACTTTTGATTTGGAAATTTCCAAGTATTCTGAGATGAACTTGGTAAAGGAATGAAGAAATGATTGAATCTAACTTAGAACTTGAAATAGATCAGAGAAGTTCTAAGTTTTGAAGTAAATCAGAGTTGGAAAAACAAATCTTGACTTCGAGAAAGAATGATTTAAAGATTTGAAATAAAAGGAAATGAAGTTTCAAAGTCGGAAATGGATTTTGAATTTGATCTTGAATTTAGGAAAGGAAATGAATACTTGAGATGGGATTGAATTTTAGATTTTGAAGTTTGAAATTTAGAATGGATCTGAGAAAATCAAATGGTATTTGAGAATGGATTCAGAATAGATCCGAAAATGGAATTGAAATCTAGAATTTGGAATTGGATTTCGGATCCTAAACAGAATGGGATCCGAGATTCGAAATCTAAGATGGACTTGAGTTCTGGATCCTATATTTCCCCCACTCAGGATAAGGGTCAAACCTGAACCATTTGCGAAAGATCATTTGATTTCAAAAGCTATTTCAGTCTCAGCAAAGAGACGCCCAATTTCTTCCCCTTTTCGAAGTTTTAGGGGCCCTATATTTCCTCCTTTCGTAAAAACCCCTTTCGGATTTGTTCATCCAAATTCCGAAGGTCCAATCGTGCTTCTCCATTTTTGAGAAACCTGTATGGTAGATTTCCCCCACTCAGGATAAGGGTCAAACCTGAACCATTTGCGAAAGATCATTTGATTTCAAAAGCTATTTTAGTCTCACCAAAGAGACGCCCAATTTCTTTCCCTTTTCGAAGCTTTAGGGACCCTATATTTCCTTCTTTCGCAAAAACCCCTTTCGGATTTGTTCGTCCAAATTCCGAAGGTCCCATCATGCTTTCTCCATTTTTGAGAAACCTGTATGGTAGATTTCCCCCACTCAAGATAAGGGTCAAACCTGAACCCCCTACAAGAGGTCATAGATTTCAAAAGCTATTTTAGTCTCAACAATGAGACGTCCAATTTCTTCCCCTTTTCAGAGCTTTAGGGAACCCTATATTTTCTTCCTCTCGTAAAATCCCTTTCGGATTTGTTCGACCAAGTTCCGAAGGTCCCATTATGGTTTCTCCATTTGAGAAATCCGTATGGTAGATTTCCTATTCAGGTTAAGAGTTAACTCGAAACCTCGCATCGCGAGGTATTTTCCTTTCAGGTTTGGGTTAAACCTGAGACTCATTCCAAAGAGATTCCTCGTTCTAACGAGATGTTTTCTTCCAATCCCATCACGATTCTTCCCATTAGGGAACCCATGTTTTGTATATCCATCTAGGATAGGATCCTACTTGAGCTTCATTTCACGAGACATTCTCCAAAAATGTCCCATCAATGTCCTCGCATATTCCTTTCCTCATTCAGGTTATTTTGAGATATATTCATCCCATCCAGGTTAAGGGCTAAACCTGAGTCATTCTGAAAAGCTGATTTTGTCTCGCCCACGAGACTTGATCTAAATTCTTACCTTTCATCATTTCGGGATCTTCACCCAAAAGTCCCATCACGGTCGCCAAAACTGTGATCGTCGCAAAATTTTTCCTCTCTTTTGGTTTCTCTCTCTTCCTTCTCTTTCCCTTTTCTAACCTCTATTTTTCTCCTTTTTGAAGGGAGTGAAATAAAAGAAAGAAAAAGAGGGAGAGAAGAGAAAAGAAAGAAAGAGAGGAGAGGAACTCTTTTGCGCGGTCTCACTTGACCTTGATTTGAAAATATTTAGAAAGTAACTCGCATCCGTTTTGAAAATTTGCATGAAAAATGGAGAGATGGGATTCGCTCATCGGTACGAGGTTCGACCGTTCCTGGCGCCTTTACCAAGGGTAATCGAACCAAGGATCGAATCGATGCCTTTTGCTTTGCCTAAATATAATCTAAGAATTTATTCTAACTCTGAATGCACAAAGAATCATGCTTGTGCAATGCAAGGATGTATGCTCTTTTTGAACTTTTGATTTAGAAATTTCCAAGTATTCTGAGATGAACTTGGTAAAGGAATGAAGAAATGATTGAATCTAACTTAGAACTTGAAATAGATCAGAGAAGTTCTAAGTTTTGAAGTAAATCAGAGTTGGAAAAACAAATCTTGACTTCGAGAAAGAATGATTTAAAGATTTGAAATAAAAGGAAATGAAGTTTCAAAGTCGGAAATGGATTTTGAATTTGATCTTGAATTTAGGAAAGGAAATGAATACTTGAGATGGGATTGAATTTTAGATTTTGAAGTTTGAAATTTAGAATGGATCTGAGAAAATCAAATGGTATTTGAGAATGGATTCAGAATAGATTCGAAAATGGAATTGAAATGTAGAATTTGGATTTGGATTTCGGATCCTAAACAGAATGGGATCCGAGATTCGAAATCTAAGATGGACTTGAGTTCTGGATCCTATATTTCCCCCACTCAGGATAAGGGTCAAACCTGAACCATTTGCGAAAGATCATTTGATTTCAAAAGCTATTTCAGTCTCAGCAAAGAGACGCCCAATTTCTTCCCCTTTTCGAAGTTTTAGGGGCCCTATATTTCCTCCTTTCGTAAAAACCCCTTTCGGATTTGTTCATCCAAATTCCGAAGGTCCAATCGTGCTTTCTCCATTTTTGAGAAACCTGTATGGTAGATTTCCCCCACTCAGGATAAGGGTCAAACCTGAACCATTTGCGAAAGATCATTTGATTTCAAAAGCTATTTTAGTCTCACCAAAGAGACGCCCAATTTCTTTCCCTTTTCGAAGCTTTAGGGACCCTATATTTCCTTCTTTCGCAAAAACCCCTTTCGGATTTGTTCGTCCAAATTCCGAAGGTCCCATCATGCTTTCTCCATTTTTGAGAAACCTGTAAGGTAGATTTCCCCCACTCAGGATAAGGGTCAAACCTGAACCCCCTACAAGAGGTCATAGATTTCAAAAGCTATTTTAGTCTCAACAATGAGACGTCCAATTTCTTCCCCTTTTCAGAGCTTTAGGGAACCCTATATTTTCTTCCTCTCGTAAAATCCCTTTCGGATTTGTTCGTCCAAGTTCCGAAGGTCCCATTATGGTTTCTCCATTTGAGAAATCCGTATGGTAGATTTCCTATTCAGGTTAAGAGTTAACTCGAAACGTCGCATCGCGAGGTATTTTCCTTTCAGGTTTGGGTTAAACCTGAGACTCATTCCAAAGAGATTCCTCGTTCTAACGAGATGTTTTCTTCCAATCCCATCACGATTCTTCCCATTAGGGAACCCATGTTTTGTATATCCATCTAGGATAGGATCCTACTTGAGCTTCATTTCACGAGACATTCGCCAAAATATCCCATCAATGTCCTTGCATATTCCTTTCCTCATTCAGGTTATTTTGAGATATATTCATCCCATCCAGGTTAAGGGCTAAACCTGAGTCATTCTGAAAAGCTGATTTTGTCTCGCCCACGAGACTTGATCTAAATTCTTACCTTTCATCATTTCGGGATCTTCACCCAAAAGTCCCATCACGGTCGCCAAAACTGTGATCGTCGCAAAATTTTTCCTCTCTTTTGGTTTCTCTCTCTTCCTTCTCTTTCCCTTTTCTAACCTCTATTTTCCTCCTTTTTGAAGGGAGTGAAATAAAAGAAAGAAAAAGAGGGAGAGAAGAGAAAAGAAAGAAAGAGAGGAGAGGAACTCTTTTGCGCGGTCTCACTTGACCTTGATTTGAAAATATTTAGAAAGTAACTCGCATCCGTTTTGAAAATTTGCATGAAAAATGGAGAGATGGGATTCGCTCATCGGTACGAGGTTCGACCGTTCCTGGCGCCTTTACCAAGGGTAATCGAACCAAGGATCGAATCGATGCCTTTTGCTTTGCCTAAATATAATCTAAGAATTTATTCTAACTCTGAATGCACAAAGAATCATGCTTGTGCAATGCAAGGATGTATGCTCTTTTTGAACTTTTGATTTAGAAATTTCCAAGTATTCTGAGATGAACTTGGTAAAGGAATGAAGAAATGATTGAATCTAACTTAGAACTTGAAATAGATCAGAGAAATTCTAAGTTTTGAAGTAAATCAGAGTTGGAAAAACAAATCTTGACTTCGAGAAAGAATGATTTAAAGATTTGAAATAAAAGGAAATGAAGTTTCAAAGTCGGAAATGGATTTTGAATTTGATCTTGAATTTAGGAAAGGAAATGAATACTTGAGATGGGATTGAATTTTAGATTTTGAAGTTTGAAATTTAGAATGGATCTGAGAAAATCAAATGGTATTTGAGAATGGATTCAGAATAGATTCGAAAATGGAATTGAAATCTAGAATTTGGATTTGGATTTCGGATCCTAAACAGAATGGGATCCGAGATTCGAAATCTAAGATGGACTTGAGTTCTGGATCCTATATTTCCCCCACTCAGGATAAGGGTCAAACCTGAACCATTTGCGAAAGATCATTTGATTTCAAAAGCTATTTCAGTCTCAGCAAAGAGACGCCCAATTTCTTCCCCTTTTCGAAGTTTTAGGGGCCCTATATTTCCTCCTTTCGCAAAAACCCCTTTCGGATTTGTTCATCCAAATTCCGAAGGTCCAATCGTGCTTTCTCCATTTTTGAGAAACCTGTATGGTAGATTTCCCCCACTCAGAATAAGGGTCAAACCTGAACCATTTGCGAAAGATCATTTGATTTCAAAAGCTATTTTAGTCTCACCAAAGAGACGCCCAATTTCTTCACCTTTTCGAAGCTTTAGGGACCCTATATTTCCTTCTTTCGCAAAAACCCCTTTCGGATTTGTTCGTCCAAATTCCGAAGGTCCCATCATGCTTTCTCCATTTTTGAGAAACCTGTATGGTAGATTTCCCCCACTCAGGATAAGGGTCAAACCTGAACCCCCTACAAGAGGTCATAGATTTCAAAAGCTATTTTAGTCTCAACAATGAGACGTCCAATTTCTTCCCCTTTTCAGAGCTTTAGGGAATCCTATATTTTCTTCCTCTCGTAAAATCCCTTTCGGATTTGTTCGTCCAAGTTCCAAAGGTCCCATTATGGTTTCTCCATTTGAGAAATCCGTATGGTAGATTTCCTATTCAGGTTAAGAGTTAACTCGAAACCTCGCATCGCGAGGTATTTTCCTTTCAGGTTTGGGTTAAACCTGAGACTCGTTCCAAAGAGATTCCTCGTTCTAACGAGATATTTTCTTCCAATCCCATCACGATTCTTCCCATTAGGGAACCCATGTTTTGTATATCCATCTAGGATAGGATCCTACTTGAGCTTCATTTCACGAGACATTCTCCAAAAATGTCCCATCAATGTCCTCGCATATTCCTTTCCCCATTCAGGTTATTTTGAGATATATTCATCCCATCCAGGTTAAGGGCTAAACCTGAGTCATTCTAAAAAGCTGATTTTGTCTTGCCCACGAGACTTGATCTAAATTCTTACCTTTCATCATTTCGGGATCTTCACCCAAAAGTCCCATCACGGTCGCCAAAACTGTGATCGTCGCAAAATTTTTCCTCTCTTTTGGTTTCTCTCTCTTCCTTCTCTTTCCCTTTTCTAACCTCTATTTTCCTCCTTTTTGAAGGGAGTGAAATAAAAGAAAGAAAAAGAGGGAGAGAAGAGAAAAGAAAGAAAGAGAGGAGAGGAACTCTTTTGCGCGGTCTCACTTGACCTTGATTTGAAAATATTTAGAAAGTAACTCGCATCCGTTTTGAAAATTTGCATGAAAAATGGAGAGATGGGATTCGCTCATCGGTACGAGGTTCAACCGTTCCTGGCGCCTTTACCAAGGGTAATCGAACCAAGGATCGAATCGATGCCTTTTGCTTTGCCTAAATATAATCTAAGAATTTATTCTAACTCTAAATGCACAAAGAATCATGCTTGTGCAATGCAAGGATGTATGCTCTTTTTGAACTTTTGATTTAGAAATTTCCAAGTATTCTGAGATGAACTTGGTAAAGGAATGAAGAAATGATTGAATCTAACTTAGAACTTGAAATAGATCAAAGAAGTTCTAAGTTTTGAAGTAAATCAGAGTTGGAAAAACAAATCTTGACTTCGAGAAAGAATGATTTAAAGATTTGAAATAAAAGGAAATGAAGTTTCAAAGTCGGAAATGGATTTTGAATTTGATCTTGAATTTAGGAAAGGAAATGAATACTTGAGATGGGATTGAATTTTAGATTTTGAAGTTTGAAATTTAGAATAGATCTGAGAAAATCAAATGGTATTTGAGAATGGATTCAGAATAGATCCGAAAATGGAATTGAAATCTAGAATTTGGAATTGGATTCCGGATCCTAAACAGAATGGGATCCGAGATTCGGAATCTAAGATGGACTTGAGTTTTGGATCCTAGAGTGGATTTGGATCTGAAGTCTAAGATCCAAGGTGAAATTGGTTCTGGATCCTATGAGAGAATTGGATCTGAAGTCTAAGATCCAAAGTAGAGTTGGACTCTGGATCCTAAGATGGATTTGGATCTAAAGTCTGAGATCCAATGTAGAGTTGGACTCTGGATCCTAAGATGGATTTGGATCTAAAGTCTGAGATCCAATATGAAATTGGAGTCTGGATCCTAAGGTGGATTTGGATCTGAAGTCTGAGATCCAACATAGAGTTGGACTCTGGATCCTAAGATGGAGAATTGGATCCGAAATCTAAGATCCAAAGTGAAATTGGTTCTGGATCCTATGAGAGAATTGGATCTGAAGTCTAAGATCCAAAAGTGGAATTGGAGTTACATTCAGAAGATGAATCAAGAACTTCCAAGTTTAAATTGAACTTGGAAAAGGAAATTTAGAATTTTGAATATACAAACGAATTTCAGAGTCAAATTAGACCTTGAATTTTTGGAATTTAGAAGATGAATCAAGAATCTCAAAGTTAAATTGAACTTTGAGTTTGATTGGAGTTTTGAATATAAAATGAATTGGAACTTCAAAGTCAAATTGAACTTTGAAATCTGTTTTAAATTTGAATATAAAAATGACTTTGAAATCTCAAAGTTAAATTGAATTTTGAGATTGAAAATGAAATTGAATTTGGAAATGAAAGGATGAATTGGATTTTATAAAAATTGAAGATAGATTGAGGAAGATATTTACATTACTTGGAATTTTTGGAAAGGGAATCTTGAAAATATGATGCCGTTCTGTCCTAAATGATGAATGAATTTAAAGAATTTGAATTTAGATTTTGAAAAGCTATCTTATTCTTGAACTTAATTAAAATAAGATTAAAGATATAATACATCCCTGACTATGGTCATTGAATGTATTATATAATAATCTATATTTAAATTCAGGTGAAGAATAAGACACATTTGGTGCTTTTATAGAATTTAAAATGAAATTTACTCTCAATATACCCTGACTATGGCCATTGGTATATATTTTGAATTAATTTTAAGTTAAATTCTGATAAAAGAAGAAAAATATTTAGGGAAAATATGATGAATTTTGAAAACGGATCCAGTGTGGATCTAGTGTTATTTTGTAAAAGATAAAAATACTAAGTTTTGTCCACACCCTGACTATGGCCATTGATATGGATCATCAACTTAGGATTAATTTACCTCTTACAAAATAGTGCACGTGCCATTCGTGTTTCACCAATGTGAGATTTTGAGAAATAAAGGAAAAATGCATGAAGAACAAGTAATTCATAATGCTCATTCATTCTATCTAAAATAGGAAATGTAATTTCTCATTAAAATCTAACTATTATAATGCACAAAATTGAATTTACAACTCCAAATAATGATATTTTTCATATATTCCCTGCAGAACACTTGGTTAGTATGAAAATTGCACATATCACATGGAGGTTAATGGTAAGATGCTTATATGCCAAGATATTTATGATTTAGAATATGAGAGGTGATATATACGTATATGCTTATTGGTATATATATATACGAATATATATGTATGCTTGTATGTATATATATATACATATACGTATATATATACGCACATATATATATATATATATACGTACATATATGTATATATATATATACCTGTACATGTATCATATGTGGCTTATATATATATATAATATAGATGGATGTAATGGGAGTTGAAGCCGACAAGGGTGTCAATAAAAAAAAATATCATGGTGGGAAAACATGGGCATGAGATGCTTGTGGGATATTTACAGTAGTAAGAGAAGCCATTTGCAGTGGGTATACTCACCAATTCCGCTGAGAAAATCTATTGTTGCTTATTGGAAGATGAGAAGGAAGTGATGATACAGTCGTACACTTATAGTTAAAAAGAGGGTTCAACAAGAGATCACAACAGTAGGTTGTGAATACTATGCTGTATGTTATGAGAATATGATGGTAAATAAAGAAATTTAAGATAAAATGCAATTGTGCTGGAAACGATAAGTGAGATATAATGTGAACTTTTAAGTGCAGAGAACAGGGGTATAGGTGACTGACGGGTTGGGTAAAAGCGGAGTATTGGAAACTACTGCTGCAAGTGCAGTGTTTGATGGTTGTTGAAGGTAAGTGGATATAAGTAAAGGGGCTCACTGCTGGGTGGTACAACAATGAAGGTGGGGACAAGGTGCTGTCAACATGATGTGTACAGGCCACTGCAAATGGCACTGTAGCAGTGACTGACCATAAAGATGGTCGAAGATGGATCTTGTTACACCATGACAGCTCTCAGGAACAACCAAGGTTCTCCCAAACATCACAAAAATTGTACAGGAGATAGGTCTGCCTCCTATTTTGTCGATGACATCTTACCCCACTTTCTCAAATTCATTCAATGAATAGCTTTCGAACGATCAGAAATAGTGCTCCCTTCTAAGTCAAATAGTGTTTCTGTAGCACTTCCTTGAAACAGATTATCAATTGAAGAAGAAACGACACAAGTAAGACAGTAATGGTGGTGAGGAGGTGCGTGCTGTGAAGGGTGTAAATGTGAGATGAAGTGGGTGAAGGTGAAACGCATATACAGGACCATGATATATTCAAATATGAATTTACTATACAAATCAAAACTGAGTAACTGACCCTTTTAGCTTAGCCATTTCACATCTACCACCCCTGTAACCACCATCAAACCCCGGATTACTGATAACAAATCTTCTGTACCTGTATAATATGCACAATCTACTATGTAGCCCAACCATGCCATAGGACTGTGGTGGGATCTTCTACAAGGAGAGAAAAAAAATGACCAAGTAAATTCAGTTACACCATAATATGTAAAATATTTAGCCAACACACTGTTTATTCCTGAGACATAAGAACATCATCATATAATATGAGAGACCATCACGTTTATTGCAACAGAGAAATGAGACAAACAGATTTCAGCAATTCCCTGTCTTCTGAAGGTGCTTTCTAGAGAAAATTTTATTCCTGCAACAATAACATCGATTTTAATATCAGTAAGCAGTTCTTGGTGCTAATACTCTATTCATGTGCATTCCCTGCTAACGAATCAGACAGGATCCCCAACAAAATGGTGATAAAAATACTTCAAATCCATCAGGCGATCTGTAAGTTTGTAAGACAACAGACATATGAACGTGAAACTCTAAAAAAAAAGGTGACATTCAAATTTCAAATATAATGATGAAACAACCTCCAAAGAGAAATTGCAGATAGGGACTTCGACACTATAAAGCTTCCCAAAAATCTGTAGGAACTTTTTGCAAGATCAGTTCATGACAGGTTTAATTTTACTGTACTTTTCAGTTGTCCTGCATAGGTATATATGAAGATGGGTTCAGGGTATCCCAAAAAAATATGTTCAGGACCAGGCTCATATCAGAGGACGAAATAGATAGCAGAGTGGAAGATGTAAATTGTAAACACATTTAACAGAGGCTTGTGGCCAGCTCAAACTCTCAGAGAGGAAGCACATTACTGTGAAACTTTCATGAATGAATTTAATTACTGGAATATACAGACTTATAAAGTACTGGCTGGTCACCAATAAGCAATGACGATCCCCCAAATCCAAACAAAAGCATTTGGGCTGTTACCAAAGCGAGCCTTGAGCAGAATACAGGAATTCATAAGATGGCTCATGCTTCCTAACTCACCAGAGATAGATACCATTTTGATCAACATGAGAGATAGCCAAAATATCCATATTAGGAGACAATGACAATGCAGTAATGGGCACATCAATGTGCATCGCATCTATCTGCCTGGCCAGGATGACATCCCATAATCTGAGACTTTCGTCCATACTCGCAGATAACAGCCATTTTCCATCTTCACTAAAACACAAATCAGTTATACGATCTGTATGACCCACAAATCTCTGAACCATTCGTACAACAATGAAATCAAATAACCTTATGACCATATCATCTGCCAGTATGATAAACTGACAGAACCCAAAATGCAGAACAACAAGCAATATAGATAATGATCTAAGAGATAATCTTGGCAGCTGAATCATGAACCCCATCGATGATTACACAAAACTTTGAAGCATCCAGAAATGGATAAGCAGAATGGCGTTCAAATAAACAATCAGATGTGAAATTATAATAATAAAAAAATGAATGAAAAATACTAAGGATGAGCAAAAAGCCATCAGAAATTATGAACCTCGAAAGTAAGATGCTATGTTAAATCGATCATGCAACGAGTAGAAATTGAACATGCTAATAAAAAAAAAAGGACTGGAAATATCAATAAGATGCAGAGATTGTAAAGGGGGTGACATTTTGAGCCATCAAGCTTGAGAATAACGAATTCAGTATCAAAAAAAAAAATTCAAGATCTATATTGCTTCATCGGGTCGGAATAAGATTCCGATGTAGGCAGGGAATAGGAAACAAAACAACAACAAACCAAAAAGAAAATGATGGAAGAAAAGGAAAAAAATAGAGAAAGGGGAAGAAAAAAAAAATGTTGGAATAGACATTCCATTGATGTTGCATAGGATGGGTCGATCCTGCTATAGGCAGGCCGACCCACCATTTTGCCTAAAAAAAAAAAGAAAACCAGAAGAAATACATGACGATATTATGAGAGGAAGAGAGGAATTTCAGAAAGAATTAGATAGGGCAAGGTTACTTACCTGTAACTTTCGAGATTGATCGATCCCTTTCTGTCGGTTGGGGAAGAGCAGAAACGAAAATGTGAAGGAGAGGAAGAACGTGGTATCTTTGAAGCGAGTTGCAGAAGCTTCAGAGTGGTCGACCCCCTGTAGCTGTAGGGATTCTGAAGGAGGAAGGATAACCTTCTGTAGAAGAGGCACCGTGAAGGAGGAGTCAATGGCAGCCGCTTGCTATCCTTCTTTCTTGAGGGTTTTATTTCATTCTCTTGATCAGAGGGAACATCCGAGAACCGAAAGAAGAGATAAAGGAAAAGACAAGAATGAAGGGAAAAGGGAGAAGGATCGAGGATTGATCGTGAAAGTGGGGTGCTGGGGTGTTAACGGGTCGTTAGGGTTTTCGTTGTATGGTTTCTTTATAGGGGAGAAGGAGGAGGTTCGGTTAAAGATGGGAGGTTGGAGATGAGGTTGTTGGTGATGGGTGGCCGAGAAAGAGGGTGGTTGGTCCGATGGATGAAGAAGAGAGAGGGTTTGAGGAGAGGAGACATGGAGGGCTCGACTGAGGGTTTCGAGAGTGAAAGAGAGGGGCATTGTCTTCCTCATTTGAAAACCCTAAAAGGAAGTTTTACAATGGACCCATTTTATTTTTAAAATTTTACAAAGTGGGGCTCGATTTTCAACAAAAGTGTTTTCAAAAAAGATTGTTTTGCAAAATGATGGTTTTCAAAAAAGAGGTTTTTCAAAAACTAATTTTTTTGTTTCTTTTCTATTTACATTTTCCATTTTTTTTTGTATTTTTGTAATAGAAAAACTAAGATTTTTTGAAAACAAAGTTTAAATACTAAATTTTCGTATTTTTCTGAGAAATATTTAAAAAAATGTTTTCTCGAGAATTTCAGGCAATTTTGGGGAAAATTTCTTCAGAAAAAGGGGTTTGGACCCAAGTTTTGAGAACATGTTCGAGTTTTGAAACTTGAATTGAGAAATACAACTTGATGGATCCAAACGGATACCGGACGAAATGTCTGAGCCTTTCAAAAGTTATTTTTGATAATTTTGAGAATTCAATTTAAAAATGGGACAAAGAAGCTCAGATTTGGATCTTTTATCTGGATCTGTATCCGAAATTGAGTCAGATATACAAAATGAATTTAATTTCAGAAGGATTTGAGAAATAAAATGGAATTTAGATTGAAAACTGACTCAATTACCCAAAAAAATGAAGATAAAGGGCAAAAAGGGAATATTTACAGACTTTTGAAAAATTTGGGGTGTTCACATGCAGTAGATGGACCAATCTCAAGAACACCAGCTTTCTTCTGAATGCTGGATGTGGCTCTATCCGAATGAGAGCTCGAAGCATGGTGGAGGGAATTCTCGGCCAATGTATTGAACAACCTCCATGCTTCATCCTTGCTCTTCAACATGAATATCCCCCCCGCATGAAGAGTCGATCATCTGACGATTCCTGTCAGACAATCCATCGTAAAAACTCTGCACCAGCTGTCATCTCGGCACCTGATGATGGAGACACTTCCTGAGTAGATCCTTCATTCTCTCCCAGGTCTCATGAAAATGCTCACCATCTAGCTTAAAGAAGCTAGTGATGGCTCGCCTATACTGGTTCGTACGACCAATGGGGAAATACTTTCGAAGGAACTCCTGTTGTAACTGATCCCAAGACCCTATCTCTACAGAATCTAAGGATTTTAGCCAATACTTGGCCTTGTCCTTCAAAGAAAACGGAAATAAGGTCAACCTCAAAGCATCATCATCAAAATTATGTATCTTCACAGTAGAACAAATCTCGAGGAATTCGTCTAAATGCCGGTAGGGATCCTTGTGACTAAGGCTATAAAAAGATGGGAGCTTCTGAATAATGCTGGCCTTAATCTCATAGTGATGTGCTTCTACATTGGGTCTCCGAATGCAGGATGCCTGAACATAATCTGTGGGAATGAAGTATTCCCTCAGAGGACGGGGAGGAACTGGAGGTGGAGCTGGAGGATCCATATCAGCCATTGTTGTCGAACTTCGAGGAGAATGTAAAATTCTCTCTAGGTTGTCAACGAATGGATGTAATGGGGTTCCTAGAGCTCGTCGCCCCTGCATACACTGGTACTAAGACCAGATATAAGCACACGACCTAAATCTAAACTAAAACTAAAACTAACACAGATACTAAAATGTCAATAACACAAATCACGACACTAATAAGCAAATATGCTAAACTATCTATGTCAGAACAAATAAATGAAATAACAAAGTAAGCTACTCTAATTTACTGAAAATGAAAAATACAGGAATTCACAAACTAAGTTTTTCTAAAACCCACCTGTCTAATCGCTCCTTGCAGAATAAAAATGCAGTGAATCCTAGAAAAACAGTACGTGAATCCTATATTTACTAACTATGTTAAGCCTATATTTACTTACTAATCCTACTAACTAGAAAGTAAAAATAACTAACTAACTAATTAAAACAGATTAATAAATCAAACTCTAAGAAATAATAGAAGTAATTTGCCATTCCTCGGCAATGGCACCAAAATTTGATTGATATTTTGGAAGTGGTATTTTTAAAGCAATATTTTTTAATAAAATCTTTGGAAAATCGTCAACCAAAAGTAAATAACTGACTTTCCACGAAGTGGTAAGTACGGGTCGAATCCACAGGGAACGGGAGTTACTCAAATATTTCTAAGAAATTTTATTTATTAATCAATAAACATTAGTTATAAGTACAATGTTAAAACAATTAAAAATTAACACTACAACTAATGAGAAAAGCTCTTCAGTCTTCTGTTGCACGCCAAGGGTATTTCTATCTTTTCGCCACTGCTCAACTTTCACACTTGGACAAGAATCCCTGGAAAAAGGTTATGCTTTTCAACCTAAAAATACAGCAAAATACAAAGTTAGTAACTAATTTAATGAAACTAAACTAAAATATAAATTAAACCTAATTCTAAAGAATTTAAACAAATAAAACCTAATTACTAATAAAATAATAAAAAAAATATCAAACTAATTGTAAAATCAATTAACCTAAGTCTAACAATGCTGGATGATGCAGATGCAGCACTAAAAATGCAGAAACTGATGAAAACAAATCGAAAATAACTAAAAGAATGAAATTACGAAACTACCCCTAACTAGTGCAAAATAGACTTCTGACAGCTCTTCAAAAATGACTATTTGATAGGGAAAATGAGGTCTTATTTTCTCGAAATTTGTTCTATTCTGTAACTGACAGATTCAAGAATCTGACAATTTTTACAGAATTAAAAAATGTTATCTGTAACTCCAGATATAAGTGTTCCAAAACTGGGAAAAATCAGGATATCGCAGGTCCCGAAATTTTAAAATCCGAAAAAGCGGTTTTCACAAAACGCTTAAAAATCAGACCAAACCAACTCGGATCGAGCTGAAATTCGGTCTGCAGACAGCTAACACACCAATAAAGTGAATAAAAAATAATATTTGAAAAACTCAAAATTTTTGCACATAAAATGATGACAGTGCGACAGGGCAAAAATCGGGTTTTGCTTTCAATGCACTATTCACTTTGTAAGTCTATTTTAAACACTATGAATGCAATCTATGTGAAATGCAGACCTAAATGATACTGAATGATAGTTTTTTATGCAGATGCTACTACTTAAATCAAATACAATGAACAATCACACATTAATGCAACACGGATTTCTAAAATCTAACTAATGTAAACAAATGAAACACTATACTAAATTATACTATATCTAATATGGGTTAAACTAAAGTCAAATAGATCACTAAAAACCAAAATGGGGCGGTTTTAGGATATGACTAGGACTAGGTTCACGCCACATCTGCTTGGGTTAACTAGTTTGACTAGGTTAGGTTGACTATCTTAGACACTGACTAATTTAGATACTTAAAATTAATACCTAATCAATTAAAACTAACACTAATGACTCCACTACTTACACGCCTAATATATAAAACCCTAGTTAAGTACTTCCTAAACAATAATCTTAATTACTAACCTAAGGTTAACACTATTACTAAAATGATTAAAACCTAATATTAATATTTATCTAAGTCAATATCAAAAAATAGACAAGGGAGTTACTAATTTTTCAAATCTGAAATTGGCAATTGTAGAACCTCCAAATTCGTCCAACTCAAAAAGATATTATTTTCATTAAAACCTTCTGAACCCAACTTGGAAACTTTGAATAATTTAATTCATTCAGCCATGTAGGGTCTACATGAATTGGTCTTTCCTTAAAAGCAACCACAATCTCAAAACTCTCTCTCTTAAATCTTTGACAATATTTTAGGAAAAGATTTTTGAAATTCAAGTTTGGTTTCCAAAAACGTCTAAAGGAGGGAAGGATCTCTCCTTAATGAGATTGAAAATCACTTTAGGAAATTGTGAAAGGAGAAACCGTCCAACACACAGAGGACTACACGGTTGTGACTTTCTAAAAAAAAAAATTGAAAATAAGCAAATCCTTTCTTAAAACCGTGGATACTCAGTTGGAAGGTAAATGAGATTTTCAAACTTGGTTTCTAAAAAGGTAAAAGAAAACTTCCTAGGCTGGACACCAACTTTCAACATTGCTTAAAATATAATCCACGAATTTGAGAAGACTCAAGATTGCCAAATTCGAATTCCATCAATTAATGACCCTTATCTAGAATTTGATTTACCATAAAGTAAAAAATCAATCTATTACTAAATCAATGTTTAATATCTAATGAATATCAACTAAAAAATGTGGAAAATATCATATACTAACAATAAAGGAAATAGCTCCTAATTCAAACTTACCAAATCTTTCACTAAAAACGTCCAAAGTAGCCAATACCTAATACAATTGTTATCATCGCAAAATTTTTCCCTCTTCCCTTTCCAGCGGAAGAGAGAAGAAAATGCTTTCGTGATTCAAACTTGACCGGATTTTGGAAATTGTTTTAAAATACTCGCCTCCGTTTTAAAAATTGCGGGAAAATCCATGGGATAGGGCTCGACCTGTCGGTACGAGGTTCGACCGTTCCTGCCGCCTTTAACAGAGGTAATCGAACCAAGGACCAAAATTGTGCTTGACTTAGTGAAATTATCGAAATTGTGTTCTATCCTAAATGCACAGAGAATTCAGGCATGTGCCATGAAATTTTGTAAAATGTAAGTTGGAAAAAGATGATGTGTGCTTAGAAAACATTTGGAGTTGTAAAGCATTTCTCAGAAAATCAATCTCTCAGGAAACTCAGATGAAAGGATTTGGAAATCACCAGAAAGTTTATGATGTTTTGGGAAAATCGTGAATGGATGAAAGTCCTGGGAAAATGGAGAAGGTTTTTTGAGAAAAGATGAATATTTGAAAAAGAAAATATTTATCAGGAAAACTCTGACTTTGAAAATTTTCTTAGAAAAATGATGGAAAATTTATAGGAAATATCTTTGGAGATGGAAAATCAAAACTTAGAAAATTGAAATCCTGAGAATCTTGTCTTTGAAATATCGGGAAATCAACTTTGATTCTTGAGAAAGATGAGAAATTCATTTTGAAAATGAATCTTAAGAAAATAACATTTTCAGGGAAAATCACGAGAAAAATTGACTTGGGAAATCCAACTTCGAAAATCTTCATAGTTTCTTGAGGAATCGATTTCCATGAAGTGAAAATTTCTTGAGAAAATCATGAGAAAAACAAATGATGCAGATGATTTGAATGAATGAATGCACTTTGAAAAGATTCTCTGAGAAATTTGTTGGAAAATGTGTATTAAGTCAAAATAAATTCTTCACATATTCTGACTGTGGCCATGAATATGTTCAGAGTTTATTTGAGTTAATTCACAATATTTTGAAAAATTGAAAATATGATGTGCATTTCGAAGATAGCCTAAGAGTGTAAGCTCAGTGTGACTAGTAGAAAGATGATGGATCTGGGTCTCGTCCATATTCCGACTAGGGCTGTAAATATGGACTCCACCGAGTCCATCAACTCTCTAAGAATTGGTGCATGTGCCATTCGTGTTCATCTACAGTGAATTTTTGAAAATTGAGATATATGAATCATAGAATCAGGATATTGCAGGAATCAAACTACATGAGATGCATCCTAATCTAAGTAGTAAAGTAAATATTATTCCAAGTTTGATTATTACATCTCTGACGTGAGTCAAAATAAATGAAATAAACAAAATACATAGCGTAAAAGAATCAACATCCTCCAGCTTTTCCTGCAAAATGAGAATTAGTACAAGATAACCAAAGAAATGGGTATATATATAATACATACAACAAAGATATACACGTGTATATATAAATGTTTGAATTTGTGCTAAATGACATATGATAATAAAGATGTATTTACAAAAAGAAAAGGAAAAAGAAAAATATATGTGATAACAAGTGCACTTGAAGATATCTCTATACATACATATATATATATGTATATATATATATATATATATATATATATATATATATATATATATATATATACGTATAATGAGAAAATATATATAAGAATTAGAATTTCATATATAATGGGTAAAATCAGAAAATACAGGTATATACAGTTTCTGTAGGTGATTTCACAAAGCCGTAATTCCCAAATTATAATATAATTTTCAGTAAAAATGGGTATGGAGCTTCCCTATATATCCATAACAAAGCATATAAAAGATGGTCAAGAAATCATGAACAGATATGGATATATTCGTTCATGAACATGACCAATTATCAAGACTGGGTACCAGCAGAAGAAGAGATGGGTAAGAATACAAAGGTGATCCTGTAAGTGATGGCTGTGAAGGGTGATAGGTGGAGGCTGTTAAGACAACACAATGATAGTGCTGGATCGTACATAGTATTGAAATATGAGCCTTGATGATGCTAGGGGTTAGAACTAGATGGATAAGGATGATGATGGTTGGGCATCAAAGACAAGAAATGACAAAAAGGAGAAAAAAAACATGATCAAAAGAATGCTGTCAAATGAAAACCATGCTGTAAAATGATTACAAGAATGTAAAACAACACACAGGACATTAAGAAAATGATCAAAAGAATAGAAAACAGGGAAAACAGGAAAATCGTGGAATGAAAGAAAGGAAATTGAAATTGTAGTCAAATGACAACAAGACATCGGAGCAAGGATTGAAACAATACATCAAAAATTGTAAAAAAAAATACAAAACAGAAATGTAGGCTGATGAAATCATTCAGGCATTGATGTCCAGACATAGCTTCATCAAACAGAAATTTAGCATTAAGCTAAACAAAACATGATCTCATGACTCACGCAGTGATGTCCAGACATAGCTTCATCAAACAGAAATTTAGCATTAAGCTAAACAAAGCATGATCTCATAACTCAGATGGTGACATCTAACCACAGCTTCATCAAACAGGAATTTTAGCATTAAGCTATATAAAGCATAATCACATAAATCAAATGGTGATGTCCAGCCATAGCTTCATCAAACAGGAATTTTGCATTAAGCTAAACAAAAACATGATCTCATAACTCAGATGGGGAATCAGAAGAAAAGCAAAGCCAGACCTATAGGCAGCAAGTGGGAGCCTTTCCTCTGCTGCTGGGCTGAATGAAATGGGAAAAACGCTGGGTTCTCTGCTATGTGGGCTGAAGGAAAAGGGAAGCAGCTGCTGGATCTCTGCTGCGGCTGGGCTTGTAGATCCCCCTACACCAAATAAAACTTGTCAGCAAGAATGTTCCATAATGTATGATTGATTTTCGCTGTTCTAAATCCTAATTCCTTAGCTTTGCGTTTTGTTCTGGATCGTTGGATGGCATGTTACGATTTGATTTCCTGTTTATATCAGATTTTCCTTTTACTTACTTTAATACGTATATTTGGTTGATCTCTTAGTTCTATTCTTTTCCTGATTATTCTCTGCATTGTGTTCACGATTATTTACCGACCTTTAGCATCTAATCCATGTCATCGATTGATTTTGCTGGATTTCCTTGTTATTATGTCATTTCAGTCAGATGATCATTTTATTCCATCTCATTCCATTTCTCATTTATGTTGAACATAGTCGTTTGTTAATAATCACTATGTTCTGCCTCAGTGGTTCTGAATGATCTCGTTGCGGCTGGAATCTAGAATCATGTTCTGCATATCCATCCATGTGATCCGGCTTAGATCAACGTTGCATCAGATAAGCTGAAACCGTTAACTTATTAACTGATGGTTGCGAGCTGAATCGCAAGGGTGTATGCTTTGTCTACAGATGATGGTCACGCTTGTCTTGAGTTAAAATTCCACATGTTTTGACATATGATTTATGACATACTTTTCCTTGATTAAATCGCACCATTCAGGTTACTAGATTTCTGGGGCTGGCACTGGTGTCGAGCTTGAACAAAAACACCTAGGTGTTGTGAATAGTAGTTAGATGGATGACATCAATTACCTGCCTTCAAAGGGGTAATTAATCGCAGATGCCTGATGAAATTGATCAAACTGGCTGGAAGATCTATCTGATAGATGGGAGAGGAGCAAATGTTTCCTCGTTGGGGTCATGTGTTATCATAATGAGGACTGAGCCACGACCCATCATAAAAATCACCACAATTCCTTTGATTGATTGTTTTGTATTTCCTTTTTTTTTTTTCGTTTCTGATTCATCTGGATGCAGGTACGAAATAAGTTTACGGCTTGCAGCAACCCTTGCTGCACTACATGTATGGTTCGGGAATATTTTTGAGGAGTTTACAGCTTACTTAGTGTTGATATGTATTCATACGCATAATTACAAGGTTATAGTGCATAATTAAGTATATTTTGACTATGCCTTGTGTTGTGGCTTGGAACGCGCGACCCGAAAATCGCGTAAATATACTGTGTAAGTAAGAAGTGCCTAATTCTGGATGAATTAACCTTTGAAATTTTGAGGTTTAATTTATAATATGTTTTTATAGTTTTTCCCAGAATTTGGGATTTATACGACGTAAAAACCTTGTCAGTGCATGTGAATTATGAGTTTTGGACCCGAAATTTTAATACGCTTAATTCTCGCAAATGAAAGGCAATTTCCTTAAAGGGCCTTGACCATTTTGTATTAATTGAGGTTAATTAGAGCACTAAATGATTTATCGGGATTTATCTAATATTTTAGTGTGTAAATTAAGCATTGTTTTGAAAGCACAAACATAGGCGATTTTAGATTTGGAGCGGATCTACTGGGAAAGGACCCAAATCCATTGAGCGCCCTCTCTAGTGGACACTCTTGGTCATGGTTGACCAGCTGTTCAAGGTTTGACCAGCTGGGTGGCACTTTTGAAATATTTTGCATGGCATTTGAAAAAGAGACCTTGATTGGCCATAGATCTTTTCAAAATAGCTCATGATGAAGCTTCATGAGGGGCGACTTTTTAGAAAAAGGAGCATGGGGCTGGCACCCCATGGTAGTTTTGTAAAGTTTTTAAACCTATTCAAATGATGGAAAACGATTGGGCATACGGAAGGGCAGCCCTTGTAATATTTCAAAATAATAAAGGCTCTCTTAAGTGGCATTTTTTAAAAGACTTTTTAAAAGTTCAAAAGACCAACATGCATTGGGTGTGGGCTGGCTATGGGGGGGCGTGGAGCACCCCAGCCGTCCATCACCTCTCTTTTAATCCTAACCATTCAATCTAAAAGACCTAACCTATTTATAGATTGAAGAGAGAGAAAGAGGAGACCTCTTGGGCATTTTTCCTTGGAGCTTCTCTCTCCTCCTCCCCTTCTTTCTCCTAAAACGTGAGTGAGTATGAGCACTTAGTTCCAGCTCCAGCTGTGAACCACATTACCTCTAGCTCCACTAAAGCCTCGTAGGTGAGACACTCCTACTTATGTCCATAAGTGTGGTTTCCAATGGAACATTTGGGTTTCTCCCATTATCGATTTTCTTGAGCTAGTTGTATGCATGTTGAATAGGGTTTCGTTTTGAGCAAGTTTACATGTTCATGCATTCAAGAGAGTTTCCTCTTTGCATACCTCATTGTAGGTTCGTTTGAGCAAGGGTATGGGTGTTTCTATGTTTTTCGTGAGCTACTACATGTTTAGCTTGAAATGGTGGATTTTAATGGTGTGCTTGCATGCATGGAGATTGTGTTTTCGTTTTGACACGATTGCATGTATTTTCGATGTGCAACGGAGTATAGGTACCAAGTAATCTTTCCTTTTGGGTTCGGTGTGTCTTTATTATCCTTTGCATGGCCATACGTTATTCCCAATTGGTTTGTTTGGTATGTAGCAGCCACGGTTGTGACCTGTTATGGCAGAAAACCGTGCTGCCAAGGCTTTCACTATTTTTCCTCTTCGGTTGGCAAGGAGGCACCGCTTCGGCCTAAGCCCAACAAACTCTCTATTCGGGTTCACCCTTGTTGGGTGCTGCTGGTTGAGGTCAAGCAGGCCGAGCCATGCTTGAGAGGCCCATTTTCCCCTTTGGTTTTGGCCTTGCGCTTTGAGTTGCCGGGCCATGAAGGCCACGACCTTTCATGGTTCCATTTTTTGCTTGGTCCATGTTCTTTTAATTTTCTTTTTTTCTGTATGTGGGAATTTGTCCAGGCTGCTGGACGTGTCCAGCAGCTAGTGACAAGATGTAAACACCCCAAATTTTCCTCCTTATTCAGTATTCATCCATTTCATGTGTCATTGCTTATCATTGCATGAATTCAACATATCATTTCATTGCATTGCATAGCATTGCATCTCATTTTCGAGATCCAACACTCTTGTTTTCAAAATATTTAATCCAGATTTGAGTTTTAAAACTTTTTCTTTCGAAATCAAATTTAAAACCTGGGTTTTTATTCAACATTCTGTCATTTTCCAACCCCCGGGACCTTACATTTCGAAATGTTTTCTCAGAAAACAATCTGGATTCATTTCAAACTCAATTTCAATTGATTTCAATTCTCAGATGAGGCCCATTTAGGTGATGTCGCTTCTGGATTCCTTCATTTATCAAAAATCTCAAAAATTTTAGAGTCCTAGTTGGATCAGGACTCTCTTCCCGGAGTCTTAGTCGGATTAAAACTCTAATTTTCACTACCTTTTTACCTGTCTTTGAAGAAAACCTTTCAAAATCTTCTTTTTTGGCCAAAATTTCAGAGTCCTAGTTGGATCAGGACTCTTCTTCAAAGAGTCTAGTCAGATCAGGACCCTTCTTCAGAGTTTCAATTGGATTGGGACTCTAATCTTTTACAGCTATTTTTATCCATTTTCAATCAAATCTTTCAAAATCTTTCAAAATGAGTCAGAAACTCAGAGTTTCAGTCAAAACAGGACTCTGTTCAGAGAGTCCTAGTTGGATCAGGATTCTGATCCTGATTTCAATTTTGAAAGAATCTTTCAGAAATCTTTCAATCTACCAAAACTATTACACTTTTATCAAAGAATTTTAAAATTCTGAGGTTTTATCTCAGAGTCCTGATCAAATCAGGACTCTACCCCAGAGTCCTGATCGAAGTAGGACTCTATCCAAAATTGATTTTTATACTTCATTTTCACTGGTTTTCAAAAGCTTTACCCAAATTTCATCATTTGCTTATCAGAAAACTAAAATTCTTAGAGTTCTGATCAAATCAGGACTCTTTCTCAGAGTCCTAATCAGATCAGGACTCTGGACCAAAACTTCAATTTTATCTTGTTTTTAACTGTTTTTCAAAATTCTCTCATTTGATCTCTCAGAAAATCCAAAAATCTGAGAGTCCTAGTTCAATTAGGACTTTGTCCCCAGAGTTTCAGTTGAATCAGAACTCTGTTTTATTCCAATATTTATTATTGTTTTTGTTGTTTTCACAAGTTCTTTCAACTGTTTTTCAGAAAATACCAAAAAAAAAACCTAGAGTTTCAGATCGATCAGGACTCTGTCCCGGAGTCCTAGTCCAGTCAGGAGTCTATTTTGAAGTCTTTTTTATTCTATTTTCATTTATTTTCATTTGTTTTTCAAAAATTAGGTCATTTTGTAGAGTCCAGTTAATTCAGGACTCTATTTTAGAGTTCTGATTGAGTTAGGATACTAACCCTGACAATATTTTCTGACTTATTTCATCATTTTTGATAAAATCTTTTCAGAAACTCCTTCATTTGGCTTTCAAAACCCAAAATCTCAGAGTCCTATAAATCCAGGACTCTAGCTCAGAGTTCCAGTTTGCTTAGAACTCTATTTTCAAAACTTTGAATTTCAACTATTGATTTTAACCCTTTTTTTACGCCATTTTTAGTATTTATTTCAAGTTTTTCAAAACTTCGATGTGGGGCCCACCCCGTTGGCGCCGTATCTAGAAGAGTTTTGACTCAGTCAAGACTCTGTACCATTTCAAAACTTTCAATCTCAAAGTCTACTTTTGAATCTCTTTTGAAAAAACTCTCATTTTCAAGTTTTAAAATCATTTTTGAAAATTCAAGTGGGGCCCACTCAGGGTGGCGCTACATTTGAAGAAGTCAAGGTTAGACTGTGGTTAGTCATTGTCCTAGTTAGGCTAGGGGTTTAGAGGAGTCAAAAGCAATTTTAAAAATCTATTTTATTTAAGTTTTAAACCATTGGTTTTTAAAGGTTTTAAATTCAAGTTTTTAAAACCAAATGTGGGTCCATACTAGGTGGTGCCACATTTGGACTTTTTAGGGTTTAATTAGGTGTTAATTAAGGTTTAGTTAGAGTTCATTTAGGGTTAGGAAACCACAAAAAATCGTCCTCTCTTGGTGGTTTTAGATAGAGTTTGAAAAAGTCAAAGTTAGGTATTAATTAGTCCTAATTACATGGGTTTTGAAAAACTATAAATAGGGGACCTAAAGGGGGTCAAAAGGGGCTCTTTTTCTCTCAAATTTTCGTGGCCTCTCTCTCCTCTCCAGCACCTCCACCTTCCTCCATTGCAGCTGCATCCCCAAGGTGAGTTATTTAATATTATTTTATTATTATTTATTAGTTTTTATGATTTTTCAATAGATTTCACCATGGAAACTCTTGTGTTCATGGATTTCATCCAAGAACCCCAAAATCAATTCAAGAAGATAATCTAACAATATTTCATGCTGTTTTTCATGATTCTAATCCATTAGAATCGTTTATTGCATTATTTTTTATATTATTAACCAATAAAACATGTGATTTACCCTTTTAATGGGTTAAATGAATGCTTTTAAAGGTAACATCAAATTCCAGCCATTGATTCCCTGTATTTTATTTATTTATTTGTTTATCAATGTTTATTACACATTTTACAGCATACAAATAATTTTTATTTTACTGTTTTAGTGTTTATTTTATTGTTTTTCATTAGTTAATGCATGTTTTCTCAAGTTTCTTAGATTTCTGTGTGTTTTTAGTTTAGAACAGAAAAGAGCATGCTGTTTTGGATTGAAATATTCACTGTTAATTTCTGATTTTTTTATATGTAATACATGCATATGTAAACGAACTACTGTAAAAAAATCAGAGTTTTTGGAATTCGGGAACCCTGTCAGAAAAATCAGACATCAAATCGGGTTTTTAAAGCTTTAAAATCATTATTAAAATCAGGAAGGTAACTTGATGAGATAATATTTTTTTTATCCTACATCCGATTTGAGATCTGTAAAATGACATGGATTCATATTAATTATATCTATCTACTGTAAAATTTTAAGATTTTTTGATATCTGTTTAGTATTTTTCCTTTGACAGAAAGTGTGATTTTAAATTTAAAACTCGTTAGGGTTTACCAAAAGCCTAATCAGACTTGTGTTATTCATAGATCCCAAACCACAGATCCGATTCATGATCTGTAAAACGTGAGTATTATTATTTTTCTATCTACTGTTTACTGTTAAAATTTCAGAAATTTTTTATTAGGTTTTCTATTTATGTCTGTATTTTCAATATGAAGTAGTTGTTTTAACCCATGTTAGGTTTGTTAGATTCTAGTTCAAATTGCCGGAAAGATTTCTCCCTAACCAAAGATGCTTTTTCCGATCTGTAAATTGGGAAATCTCTGTTTTTCTTTCTAGTTTATCTTTGTAAAAATTCAGAAGTTTTCATGGAGAATTGACCCCTGATTCGGGTCTAACTCTGAAACTGGTTGGTGACCTAGGTTAAAAATAGCTTATTTTAGGTTATTAATGCAATTTTCGGATTAAAATAATGTCAAAAAATTATTTTTGAAATTCCAATCTGATTTTAGGGTTATAATAAGTGTCTGTGCCAATTTTTGTGAAATTTAGAATTCATTTGATGTCTGAATTAATAAAATTGCAAAACATGATACTTGAAAGATCCAAAAACACTGATAAAATCACAATTTTGGTGATATTTCTTGATTTTCGTATATAATTTCATGTTTTTAGGGTTTACTCATATCTATAATCATATTAGGGTGTTTCATGTTTTATTTTGTGTTATTTCAATCATAAATCTCAAATTTTTATCAAAATCTATTTCAGAAAACACTGATTTCAAGGCCATAGTCTTGCTATTGGGGGCAATTTGGTCATTTGACCTCAATTTTGAAATTCTAAACCCTAATTTCCATATTTTTAATTATGTCACATCATATTTAGTTTGATTTATCTTCATTTGAATTTCAAAACTTGCATTTTATAAAATATCTTTCTGAAAACCCTGATTTCAAGGCCATAGTCTTGCTATCAGGGGTATTTTGGTCATTTTGACCCCAATTTCGAAATTTCATATCTTATATTTCATATTTATTCAATCTTATTTCATATTTTATCAATTTTTATTTAAGGGAATCATGGCAAAAAGGCTTATATCTAGCAAAATCCAGTAATTTCTAGATATTGCTGGATAAACCTAGAAAAGCCAACATATTTTCATTAACCAGTTTTTCTAGTTTTGCAAGGACATTGAAGACTTTATTTTCAGTCATTTAAATTCAATAGTTATGTAAATTAAATTAAATTTGGAATAAGAATTTAAATTTCAGCTTAGACTAGGATTGCATTGCATATAGTTTAATTCTGCAAATATTAAATGTCTGATGAATGCATCATTCATGCACATTTTCATAAATTCACTATGGTCTACACGAATGGCACATGCACTAGCTCTTATGGAGTTGACAAACTTGGTGGAATTTGTATTTATGGCCATAGTTAGAATACGAATGATACCCAGATTTGTAATCTTCGTATTAGCCACATTCAGCCTACACTCTTAGGCTAACTTCAAAAATGCACTGCATTTCTCAAAAATACAAAAAGATTTTCTCAATTCCTTAAAATCAAGACTTTCAAATCCATATTCATTCATTTCATTCATTGGCAAATTCCAATTTCAATTCAGAGAAATCGATTTTATCAAAAATTCTAAGTATTATTCAAAAATTGATTTTCTTAAAACATGGATTTTCCAATGATATTTCAAGTATTTTTCAAAGTTCCAAATTCGATTTTCTAAGTTATATTTTCAATTTCAAAGTTTGAATTTAAAGAAATCAAGTTTTCCAAAGTTATTTCACCTTTCTCAAAATCGATTTTCACAAAACCCTTATATTTCTTCAGAAATCGATTTTCATTTTCTTAAAAATAGTATCTCAATCATGATTCACAATTTTCAAAGAGTTTATTTTCCAAATATTTTCCAATCTTTGAAGCAAACATCATGTTTTCAAATATGCATTTTCAGAAATTCATAGCACATGCCTGATTCTTTGTGCATTAAGGAAATAGAATACGATTTAGACAAGTTGAGCAAAGCTAAGCATACAATTGATCCTTGGTTCAATTACCCCTGGTAAAGGCGCCAGGAACGGTTGAACCTCGTACCGACAGGCGAGTCCCATTCTTCGGAATTATTCTGCATTTTAAAACGGAGGCGAGTTATTTTCAAAATCTTTTTCAAAGGTCAGTTTGACTCGCAAAAAGTAAAAAAAGTTGCGATGATAAACAGGTTTGGCGACCGTGATGGGACCTGTCTTCGCCTGATCAATTGTGTACTTAACTTAGTTCAAATTGTCAAAATCGTGTTCCATGAAATGTCAGCTTTTATTTCATGATATCATGTGAACCTAGGAGCCTAGACTTGAACCCAGCTGACATGGAATGCATGTAGACTAGGCATGGTTTGGTAGGACCATATTGAGGATAATTATTCATGCTCACATAGACTTAGGTCTAATACAACCCACCTCAATCTAGGCTTAATTGAAAACAATGTTTGCTTCTTCAAATTTTTCAGAATCTCTATCTCTTTAGGTTTTAGAGCCTTCTGATTTTCTTGCATGTGATCATGTTTTCAAAAATCACCCTACCTATATTGTCTTGGTCTTCACGTTGTTGGGCTCTCTTCCAGAACCATAGTTCGGGACAGAGCCTCACAACTGGGCCACCTATTTGGGTGAAAACCCCCCTGCCACGTACCAAGGGCCATAGTCCAACGTATATCGGCAGGTGCTCAAGGATGTTGGAAAACTTGAACCTAGAACCAGAGAAATTGATTTTATGCCACGTACATCGAGCCTTGGCTTGAGTATATAGGCATAGCATGATTGGACACAGATGATCTGAACCTTAGAGTTAGGATTAAGGTCCTACAGCTATTTCAAAATTTGTGCATCTAGAGTCAGCTTTTAGGGAATGTTGTATGTGCATACTTGTTTGTGCAGAATGTGTTATAGTTATTTCCTTTGTTATTTTCCATATTTTCCCAATTTTCCAAAATACTGGATGGTTTTTCAGAAATCCCCAATCCATCTCCATGTATTGTCCATGTTTTAAACCCTGGACGATTTTCAAAATACTTCATTTTATGAAGTACTTCATTATATTTCATTAAACCCTGGACGATTTTCATAAAATTCCTCCATTTTCCTCAAAACTCTAAGTGATTTCCCATCTTTCCTGCCTTCTGGATCTCGAATTTTCTGCTTTATTTTTATCCTGCCTGCATTTTTCTCAAATTTCCTGTATTCTCTTGAGTCTTACTCCAATTTTCCATGTTTTCCAGTCCGAGGGCATCCAGTCAGCTTGATTCAGTCTTCCCTGAGGGTCACATCTCCTACGAGGTGCGACAAAGTCTTCCTGAACATCGAGTCCTCAGCACTGGATCCTTCATTGCCCGATGGTACTATTCATGGCTCAAGAACTTCTATCGTATGCTTTCAGACCATTTGGACGATTGTGGATTGGAACTGGCGTCCGCAGTGGGAAAGCAGACAGTCAACGACAATTTGATCCATGCACTAGCAGAACGGTGGAATCCAAGCACTTCTACTTTCTGGTTCCCATGGGGCGAGATGACAATGCTGATAGATGAATTTTCAGAAATTATGGGATTACCTGAGCCAGCTGGTCAGCCTTGAGATTCATTGGAGAAGCAGTTTCTGGTTAATGTCAAGGGTCTAGACTCTAAGGATGCTTTAGCTCGCATGACAGGACACAAATCTTGACCCTTGATCGAGGAAAATGGAAACGAATATGTGGACCTGCTCGAAATCTACAGACAGTATGGGACATTTGTGGAAGTCAGTTCCTTATCTTGAACAGCTCGAGAAAGAATTCAGCATGCGATGGTTCTATGCACGGTGAGATTAGCTTTCTTTCCCGATGGACGAAATTATATGGATATCAGAATAGTTCAGCTTCTAAGGAGATGGGGAAGTCGACAGACCAGTCGCCTCTCAATAGCCATGGCCGCACTTGCTTTTTTATACCGAGGGTTGACCCGCTTCACACTTGGAGAATCGATTTTAGTCGAAGGGTGCACTTACGCATTGCAATCTTGGTTCATCCGGCATGTGCCAGCCCGAGCCAGTTCATTCAGATATAACGGTGAAAAGCTTCTGCCAGTTGTGCGATACCGGTTCTTGATCGATAACCTTCAGACGAAAGAAGTCGTATGGGACTACTTTGATCATCAGGAATCACCTCTCAGATATACTTATGCATATGGCAAGCGATTCAGGCTACTTGGCCCATTCTTCTATGCATACTACCATCCAAAGAGGTGTGTCAGGCAGTTCTCTCAGAGACAGAAGCACATAGAGATTCGCCCATTATCATGGGTCTTGCCAGAGTTCGATCTCACATCAGATCAGTGGTCCGGAGCATACCATTCTGCCAGACATGGCTGGGATTCTTTTGTTACTCTCACTATTTTTCCTGGTCCTCGAGTGTCCTCTGATTATTAGGAGTGGTGGAAAATTGTCTGTCCCCCTCCCTTTTGTCAAGTGTATTAATAAAATCATATTTTCAATAAAATTCTTTTAATCTTCGTTTCATCTTGGTTTGACGACCTCGCCTAGGTAACAAGGCATATTTTCAGTTGTTTATAGCAGCACAATTGTCGTAACTCCAGCGACGACTCAATCCCTAATAATGGGATACTCTTTCAATTCTCTACCAAAATTCTCAACAAATATCTTCCTCCAACCCAATTTCTTTCAAAAGCCTAATCATCAGTTTTGCCTTGTAGAGAACACTAGTGACATTCAGAAGAATATTTGTGATATTCGATGGTTCATACAAGGTCCGGAAAGAAAACTACATCAGTTGAAGGCATCGCGTACTCAGTCGCGTCAGAAGAGGAAATGGACTCACCTCGTAGTCAGGGTTTGCAAGCAGAGGATGACGTGGATCTCCAGATGTACGTCATGTTTAAGAAAATGATGACCAAGATGCTGACAGAGCAAGCTGAAGCCAGTGCTGAATAGACTCAGATCAAACAGAAGGATAGGGGCAATGTAACGCCCCGGATTTCCAAAACAAAGCTAAGTTAAAATTTTCATAAATTTCTTTTTTTTTTCTTTGCAGCGGAATTTAGAAAAGCTTTTAGCAGCGAAATCAGACGATAATGAGTCGTCAGTTTTAGAAAACTTCGAGTACATTGCAGGTATGTGGCCAAGCAACTCATTGACCACCAAAGTGTTCCATTTTATCGAAAACCACATGTTTATTACAACACTACTGCTTAGAAAAGCAGTGTAGATTCAATAAAAAGGAAGCAATACAACTCTGTCTAGAGAAACCCTGGAACTCGATGCCGCCTTGCTCTGCATATCGCCACGCAGATACAACACCTGAAATCCCCATAAAACGGGGTCAGAACCACTGATGGTCTGGTAAGCATGCAGTCATACATCCATTCAACTCAAATACAATAATGACCACTCAGGGTCGCAATGCGCAATAACGACGCTCAAGCCTCCAAGACTTAGCGTATATCGCAGAAGCCTCCTCAGGGCTATGAGTTGAACATCCGCTCAAGTCTTCATGACTTAGAGCAAGCCTTTTCAGGGCTGTGATTTGAATAACCGCTTAAGTCTCCACGACTTAGCCATGACCTCTTTCGGGTCTCAAGTGATGTTTAGCTCAAGTCTTCATACTTGGCACATCTGTATCCCACGCATCTAAGGACAACTCCTCGAGCTTCGCTTAGTCGTGCAGATACAACACGGGTCTTTGCCCAGTCGGTCCAGTAGTATACCGAACATGACACCTTCACAAAGGTTATGCAGGACTGACTCAACAACGGTCATCCACGCATACATTCAAGCATCGCTGAACCAAAGCTAATGCATTGTTTCGATAATTAACCGCTCCCGCCTTTGGTACGCAGGTAGAGCTATTGTCCGGGCATCAACGCGACGTTCTGGGGGTTGATTATTTTATGTATTTTAGATACCCCAGAGGCCTGTTGACCCTATCCACAGTAGGGCAGTGTGTTTCAACTGGGAGAACCCTACTAGGCCCATATTCGGATGCATCCTCTACTTGCAGTAGTTGGGTTCAATCCTTAGATCTTAAGGATAACCACGACCCCAAAACCCATGAGTGACTGAGGCCATCGTGAACTCTATCAGGTCCAAAGTAAAATACATGTCACTCAAGGCTGTACCATCACTGTCATTCCATAGTGAGCATAATTCCTGAAGGGGTCTGTCAGTCTTACAATTACTTAGACAGAATCTGCATGTCATTTAGACAGCCCGTGCTTTTAGCACTACGGGAGTATGTACCCGACCCCATTCAGTCTGCCCCAACACAGTCATTACTGAGGGGGTACCCCTAACACGATTTTCAACCGCGGGGTATGTGCGACCTTAAGTCTTATTCATATGCATGCAAAACACCGCTCTTGGCACTTCGGCCACCACGAGCATCACACCTCTTTGGGTGGAAACAACACACTCTGGCTCTTCGACCCTTACGAGTCGGGTTGTGTAACCGTTCTCAATGAGCATGCATATGACTCGATCTAAATAGATCGGCTACTCGGCGTATTTTTACGCGATGAGTACAAACCTAGCCAAGGCGCAACCTCTACTCCGGCTCAGCGGCCCTTACGAGCAAGGTGCCCTTGTAGGCACAAGGATACGAGCCGATCTGGCATCGTTCCATCAACGGACATCATTATGCCGTTCAACTGGTTCCGGCAGCTCTTCTGCCGACCATTTCGTCAGCACCTCCCCTGCTCTATCGGCAGCAGTGCGACGAACCCTTCTATGTTTGTAGAAGGCAATACATGAACCGGGTAGCACCTTGCTATATGTCAGAGTATCCTGCTATGTTCTTTCTGAGCTATTCTTAGCTTCTTCAGAAATTTCAACAGGACTTCCTCTCTTTTACGGAGAAAGCGTGCGCTTCTTTTATCCATTTCAGCGGCATCTCCCCTCTTTGGTAGGAAATCGCCACGCTTAATTCGGGGAAATGGATGTGCACCGTTGTGCGTACTTTGCATCCATCAAGGTTGCAGGAACCCTGGGCCATAGCCAGGCCATACGTAATTGACTTAGTTTTTTTACGTAAAGAGCATTTGCCAAAAAGCGAAGCCTTTCCAATAGGGGCTTCATTCGTCAAGCAGAATCTTGAACGAGGAGCGGTCAGGGAATCGCATTGGCGATTTGGAGTTGATCTCCATTTGAATGCTCATTTATGCGCCATATATGTAGTATAAGCAGAAGCCTGTGCTTTATACAGCGGCGGCGTAAAGAAATGCATATACTATTGTTCAGGGTGTGTAACTGAATGAAATATTCTACATATATAACAAAACAGAAGCCTTGGCATCGTTCGACGCGACGGCGTAAGTAAATACATTGCAAAAAGTAGGAGCCTTGGCATCGTTCGACGCGACGGCGTAAGTAAATGCATAATCGGAAGTGCAGAAAACAGGGAGCCTTGGCATCATACGACGCGACGGCAAAGGTAAATTACATAGCCTGTGCAATATAGGACGCGTCGGCAGAATCAGCAGATATACACCTAGATCCGTATCCAATGATAGTTACGAGGCGAGCGAGTGAACACCGAAGTGTTCTGAAGGGCTCAACCAAGAACTAGGGCGAGATACCATTTTAAAAACGCATATACTGCGTATTTGAGCATAGATATATCCGACGATAGTTCCGAGACGAGCGGCTGAACACCGAAGTGTCCAAAAAGGGCTCAATCAAGAACTAAAGCAAGATACTACTTCAGAAAGTATATTCTATATACAAACAATCAAATACTTGAGAGAGATGGATCAACGAAGCGAACTTACTTCAAATCGTGGAAGAAACGGCTCCGGGTTGCTTCTTTGGCTTCGAGCCTTCCTTCGAGAGGTCAGACTAAGTCAGATGAAGCTGACTTAGTTGAGAAAGAGGTAGACTAGGTCAAGCTACTCAATCTAAGTGGTTTGAACCAAACAGGGTTCGGTCCAAGTCAACTGGGATCAGCAGGTTCGAGCTCAGCTCAAGTAGGCTAAGTCTGGGTTCAGAAATCCAAACCGGAATCTGGACAAAAAGGGACTTTGACTTTGACTTTAAACCCAACTAGGTTCAAGTCAAGTCAACTAGGTTAGGACTAGGTCAAGTGGGTTCAGACCCAGGTCAGGTGAGCTAGGACCAGGTCAGGCAGGCTCAGACCAGGTCAGGTGGGTTCAGGCCAAGTCAGGTGGGCTCAGACTCACTTGGGCTCACTAGGGGAGGTTTAGGAGAGAGAGAGAAGGCAAGAGAGAGAGGGGGGGTCGAAATTATGAGAAGAGAGAGAGTGGGGAGGGCTATTTATAGCCCAAGCCCACCTCCTCTTGGGTTTTTCCATGCCCCTTTTACCCCTGAGCTATATTTTAATTCCTGGAGGTTCCTTTTGAGGTGGGGCCCACTAGATATTTCCATAGGATATTTTGTGGGTCCCACAAGATATTTTCTGAGGAATATTTATGTGGGTCCCACCAACATTTCTGTGGGTCCCGCAAAAATTTCGGGTTTTCGGCGATTTTTTCCGAAAAATTCTGAGTACGCTATTTTCTTCATATTGACGTAACTAAGAAAGTTGGCTCGAGGAAATCCTTTGATTTCGTTTAGGTAGGAAGTTATGGCTTCTAGAGTGTTTGAGCATATATTCGCAAAGCGACGAATATCTTAAGTATAACTGGCTCGTACAAATCGATCTGATTCGTATTTCGGGTTCAGATGCTATTTTTACTTGAAAATGCCTCGTGAATTTCTTCAAAAAGATACTGAAAAATTATGGGTTTTACAGGCCACACGGCCAGGAATGTGAAAATCAGTAAAAAGCAGAATCATCATGAGGAAATGTCTGATGAGTTAGAATCAACAGATGATACTGACAAAGAGTATGAAAACAAGCAAGAATTCAAAAGGTCGACTCAGGGGCAGGGGTCGGCCTACAAATCCAAGAATCAGTCTGTTGACGACCCTATGCAGTCACAACTCAAAGATGTGATGAAGATGGTTAAGGATCTTCAAGCTCGTGACAAGGGCAAAAGAGTCTTTACAAGTGAAGACTTCTATGATGGACTGGATGGGGATGATGATCTTGACAATCTCCCCAAGAAATTTATCAAGTTTGACGGTTCAGGTGATCCAAAAGCACATCTCGCCCTATTCTTCGCAGAATGTTCCAGGTTCAAGAGGAACAATCGTGCCTTATTTCTCTGCTTTCCTCGCAGTTTGGAAGGTATCGCAGCAAAGTGGTACTCAGAGCACATTAATCTGATAGAACTGAAAGAGTTTGACAAAGTGGTCAATTTATTTATTGAGCGCTTTCTATTCAATGATGAAGCACTCCCGACTCTCAGTCATCTCTGCAGTCTGAGGCAGAAGGAAAACGAGATGGCCAGGGATTTCATTCATAGATAAAGATCCGCTTGCAATAAGATGCGTGAGCCAATAGCAGAAAGACACACACTAACTTTAATCCTGAGCAACTTCTCGCAACCTCTGAGGGGACTGATTTCTACATCTCCATCGAAGAGCTTCATAGAACTGACAGAACGAGCCGAATGGCTCGAGTTGAGTATGGAGAATGGATCTTATGAAGGTTTTATGTTTACAAAGAATAACAGTCAACAAGAATCAAAGAAGAAATCCCATTTTACCTACTCTGTCAGTAACAGCAAGAATCAAAACAAAGGAAATGGGAAAAATCACAGTCATGCTTCAGGAGGGTCAAATCCCAACAAAAGTGATAAAAAAGGAAAGTCGATTATTCAATATGATAGGCAGCCACAGCAGACCCTCGAACAGAGATCAATACCACAGGAAAAGCCGAAGCGGGAAGGATGGAGTTATAACCGCAAGTTTACTCCTCTAGACCAGTCCCTCGAGACAATATTAGAATATATGCTCGACAGTGATATGATTAAGCTTCCAAGGGTAGCTAACCCGCCAGTGGTTATGGGAAAAATGAAAGACAGATTCTGCAAGTTCCACCGAACTGTGGGACATGATACCGAGAACTGTTTCGTCCTCAAAAACATCATACAAGATTATATTGACAAAAATCTGTTGGTAGAAGGGGCTGAAGATGAGAAAATGGGAATTCTAAATCAACCTTTCTTGCAGCACTCAACAGCAATGATATCTGATCATCCCTTTCAGCCACAAGATCATATCCAGCCATGCCCTAGCAGCGATATCAAGGTACAGCATCAGGTATTAGTGTTGCATAAGGCCCAGTCCAGTTCTCAAAAGATGGACCTCGTTTCAGCATTCAGTAAGCTGAAAGTTTCGAGAGAGCCCGCTGGAGTATCTCCAGAGGTAGCCAAAAGAATGCCGTGGTTACCTAAGAGCTTTGTCAAATCTACTTTGGAAAAAGAGAGAACATCAGAAGAAAAGGTCGATACAGTGCAAAGACCAATCACTGCCCTCTCTAATATCCCTATCCTTGAGTTGGCACGTGCCTCTCCTAAGCATCAGCAAGTCCTGGATGATTTACCGCGAAAAATCAAGGTCAAGCCAGGCACCACACCTGAAGACATGGCTCAGATCGTTAATCAGGCCATGACCAATGGTCCCATAACCTTCTCAGATAAGGATCTGCCAAAACCTCACGCATTTCATAACAATGCCCTGTACATTGTAGTGCGAACCCGGGGAATGACTGTACCCCACGTGCTTGTAGATGGAGGCAGTAGCCTCAACATTTGTCCTGAAATGACTGCCAAGGCTCTGAGGATAAAAGAAGAAGAGTATACACCGGATCCGATCATCATTTATGTGTTCAATAATCATGGACAGACAGCAAAGGGAAAGATCTTCCTCCTAGAAATATTTATCAACTACTCTGTTCATACAATGCTTTTCCATGTCGTCAACGTGCCACCAACGTATAATCTTCTACTAGGAAGAACATGGATTCATAATGCCAACGCCATACCATCCACTCTGCATCAGTGCATCAAATGGTCTAAAGGTGGCATGATAACTACTGTTTTGGGGGAAGATCCTGAAGAGAGGCTACCTCAGCCTATGATCCCTAGGCCAACTTATACTGCTGATATTCCCAGCATTAGGGAAAGTGAAGAGGTTGTTCTCAGTGAAAGCCTTGAAATGCTAAAGTTAGAAGCAGCATCAGAGACAAACCACACAGCAGCGATGGTCCAATGGCAAGGACCACATTTCTTTAAGATTGGAGGTCGTCTCAATTACAGTACTTTCAAGGACCATCCTCTTTTCCTGCAGTTTGTTAGAACCAAGAAAGAGTTTGACCTGTTACTGAAGCATGGTTATCAGCCTTTCAAAGGATTGGGCAAGAACGGAGATGGCCGACTAGAGCCAGTGGTCCCTGATCATCATCCGCGCAGGGCAGGATTGGGATTCATGGGCAAAAGATCTCACAAAGATATTGTCTTCATTAAAGGGATCCATTAAAAATTTTCTACCATCTGTCTTTTCTATTTCATTCATTTGATTTCGGCAGTTTGTAGGAACAATGTCCCATTTCAGTTCATTTTAAATGTCTTTATTTCATTTCAAGTCTTCAATAAAGTTATCAATTTTTTCGTCTATCTGGATGTCATCTTTCTCTTATTCCTCTGCAATTTGTCTTCAAAATTCATTATTCTTATCTTTTTTATTCTCATGCAATTTATGTCATAGTGAATGAACTTTTTCTAAAAGCTATTCCTTTTCAAAAATTTCAGAATGTCTTCTCAATCGATAAAAAGATTAGTCATCAATCCTTCAATCCTATCGAAACCGGCAAAGATACATCAGGTCCGGGCAAGAGCAGAGGACAGTAAGGTCACAAAGCAGTCATAAGAAATGGCAGAATTTGATTCGTCGCTTCCAGAGTTGCCAGAATTTGCAGCGATTCAGAAACAAGATGAACCATCGACCCTAGTCCAGGATCCGACTCAGGACATCAATATTGGTTCAGAAAATAGTTCAAAAATTCTCAAGATCGGCACCAGCCTAAGTACAGATGAGAAGGAAAGGCTCATCGACTTTCTCAAGCAGTACCAAGAAGTATTCGCATGGACTTATGAAGATATGCCAGGTTTAGATCCTAAATTGGTGGAACATCGACTTGTTCTGAAGCCTGATGCGAAACCTGTTAAGCAGAAGTTAAGAAAAATGGATCCTCGAATCGAGCAACAGGTCAAGGAAGGACTTGAGGACTTGTTTAAAGCAGGATTCATTCGAGCAATAGATTATCCGGACTGGTTGGCAAATATCATTGCAGTTCCCAAGAAAAACGGCAAAGTGCGAATTTGTATTGACTTTCGCGATCTCAATAAAGCTACTCTGAAGGATGACTACCCACTCCCAAATATTGATCTCCTAGTTGATAGCACGGCTAGGCATGCCATGTTCTTCTTCATGGATGGATACTTTAGATATAATCAGATCAAGTTGGTCACTCGTGACCAATCCAAAACATCCTTCACTACGCCATGGGGCACTTTCTGTTATACAGTCATGCCGTTTGGGCTCAAGAATGCTGGGGCAACCTATCAACGTGCAATGGCTGTCATTTTCTATGATCAGATGCACAAGACTATGGATGCATACATTGATGACATCCTGGTCAAATCTAAAGAAGAAGAAGATCATATTGATGCTTTAAGTCAAGTCTTCAAGCGACTCATTCTTTACAAAATGAGACTCAATCCTCAGAAATGTGTCTTCGGGGTTGAATCAGGCAAATTGCTAGGCTTCTTGGTCAGCAAAAGGGGGATAGAAATGGATCCCGCTAAAGCAAAGGCCATCATTGACATGCCACCTCCAACTACTCTTAAGGAATTGCGTAGTCTTCAGGGACGTATGCAATCAATTCGGAGATTCATATACAACCTTGCCATGAGATGTGAACCTTTCAATCATCTACTCAGAAAAGGAGTGAAATTTGAATGGGGACCAGAGTGTCAGCAATCGTTTGAACGTATCAAGAAATATCTTCTTAATCCGCCCATTCTGAAGCCACCAGAATTGGGAAAGCCTCTTTTGCTATATGTTTCAGTTAACCAAGCCGCTTGTGGCGTATTCTTGGCACAGTATGAGGAAGGTAGTTTGATTAAACATACCATCTATTATGTAAGCAAGACTTTCGTTGATTACGAGAAGAAATATTCTCAGATAGAGAAGACATGCCTAGCACTGGTATGGATGTGTCAGAAGTTGAGACATTACCTGTTAGCATCGGAAGTCAAGATTCTCTCAAAACTTAATCCTCTCAAGTATATTCTCGAACAACTATTTCTCAGTGGACGGATTGCTAAGTGGCAAGTCCTGTTAATGCAGTATGATCTGGGGTATGTTTCTCAGCAATCTATCAAAGGCCAAGCAATTGCGGACCAATTGGCAGATTTTCCATTGGCAGAAGATGTTAAAATCGAGGATAGTTTTCCCGATGAGCGGATCTGTAATGTCCAACAATCCCCAGTTTGGAATCTATTTTTCGATGGATCCAAGAACATGGCCGGCTTAGGGATCAGAATCTTGCTGATCACACCAGAGAAAGAGATGATCCCCTTTTTTCTGAAACTGGATTTTCAATGTACCCATAATATGGCTGAGTATGAAGCTTTAATACAAGGTATGAGAATTTTGCAAGACTTCAATGTTAAGAGGGTACACACTTTCGGCGATTCATTGCTCGTAGTCAGCCAAGTCAAAGCTGAATGGCACGTAAAAGATCAGAAGCTGCTCCCTTACCAAAAGATCGTTTTAGCCCTGATCAACAATTTCGATGAATTTCAACTTTTTCATATCAAAAGAGAGTTTAATCAAATAGCTGACGGTTTGGCCAGCTTAGGCTCCATTATGTCTTTCAGAAATGGATAATCCTGTCGCTCTTTTGAAATCGGTAGACTTGACTAACCTGCCTTCGTTCTGGTAATGCAAGTCAACCAGGCGGAACAGAAAAAGAAGCCTTGGTACCAAGATATTAAAAACTTTATTGAAACTGGTGAGCTTCCACCAGAACTATCAAAGAAGGAGCAAAAAGCAATCCAACATATGTTCGCCCGCTATTTTATCCTTGCCAATGTTCTTTATTGTCGTGGGTTCAGTTCTGAGTATTCCAGGTGCTTAGACGAAGAAGAAGCCAAAGAAATCGTGCGAGAAGCGCATGAAGGTATTTGCGGTGGTCATGTCGGCTACCAAACCCTTGTTAAACAAATCATTCGGGCAAGATACTATTGGAGAACTATGCAGCAGGACTGCTATCGTTTTGTGAAGAAGTGTGTTCAATGTCAGATGCACGCACCTTCCATTCATGCGCCAGCCACGTACTTGCAATCAGTCATGTCTCCATGGCCATTTTCTATGTGGGCCTTCGACGTCATAGGACCCATCACTCCTTCAGCTTCTAATGGTCATAAATATTTTCTTGCCGCAACAGAGTATTTCACCAAATGGGTTGAAGCCGTCACTCTGCGTACAGTGGAAGGTCGACATGTAGTCTCGTTCATTCATAAGAACATTCTTTGTCGTTTTGGTATACCGCACGACATCGTGTCAGATAATGGTACTCATTTCAAGAATGAGAGAATGAAGATCTTTTGTTCAAAATTCAGAATTCATCATCATTTTTCAGCTCCTTATTATTCACAAGGAAATGGTCAGGCAGAAGCAACCAACAAGAGTTTGATTCGCATCTTGGAAAGAACCGTTGAGACGGGTCGTGATTGGCATGAGAAAATCCATGATGCACTTTGGGCATATCGAACTACCATTCGAACCCCAACCAATGCGACTCCTTCAGAACTTGTTTACGGGACTGAGGTGGTGTTACCTCTTCATGCTCAGAAGCTCGCCCTTAAGTTTACATCTCTTTTAGAGTGACCACTCGATCAGTATCAGCAACAGAGATTGGTATAGTTGGATTTACTCGATAAGAAAAGACTCAAAGCAGTAGAGCATGCTCAGTCTTATCGTTAGAGGATAGCAAGGCAATATGCCAAGTCAGTCATCGAAAGGACCAAGTTAATGACTTGGTCCTTAGATCAACGGCTCATCTCAAGCATCGTCCATGTGGAAAATGGTCACCAAACTGGGAAGGTACCTACGTGATGAAAGAAGCGTTGCCCCGTAATTCATATCGTCTAATTAATGCAGACGGGGTAGAACTATCCGACCCCATTAATGCTCGACATTTGAAGAAATTCTATACCTAGAAAATCTCTATTCTATCTTTTGTATTCTTTAAAAATTCCCTTCGATAAATGATCAATTATTCTTTTATCAAAATATCTCTCTTCCCCAGAATATACTGGGGCATTCTTGTTATAAAGTTGCCTTTAATTCAAAACAACCTGTGTGCAGACAGGATCAAATAAATCTCTCATTTTTCATGCATGCGCATCCATTTACATCATTTTGCATTCATTTGCATTTGCATGCATTCATATGCACCAAATTCATAAGGTTCCCATTCAGGATAAGGGATACAATCCTGAGACCCCGGCAAGTCGTCCGAGCCATCGTCAATTGATAACCTTCTAAAAATCTAGTGCTCGTACTGGCAATCTTTTTAAAATCCAGTGCTCGTACTGGTAATCTTCCAAAATCCAGTGCTCGTACTAGCAAACCTTTTAAAATCCAGTGCTCGTATAGGTATTCTTCCCAAATCCGGTGCTCGTGCTGATACTTTTCTAAAATCCTGTTGAAACTCTTTTGGTTTTCTTCCTAGTCAACGTTTCCAAACACAAAACATATTGGTCTAGTTTTCTTTCCTCTAAATGTCTTGAATTGGTCTAGAAGATCCGAGTTCCGACTCGAATTTTCTTCCAAATCCAATTCATCTAGTTTTCTTTCCTTCAAATGTCTTGAATTGGTCTAGAAGATCCGAGTTCCGACTCGAATTTTCTTCCAAATCCAATTAAGAATTGGTCTAGAAAATCAGAGTTCCGACTCGAATTTTCTTTCAAATCCAATTCGCTTAGCTTTCCTTTAAAAGTTCAAACTTCTACTCAAACTTTCCTGCAAATTTGGCAATTGGTCTAGAAGATCCGAGTTCCGACTCGAATTTTCTTCCAAATCCAATTCATCTAGTTTTCTTTCCTTCAAATGTCTTGAATTGGTCTAGAAGATCCGAGTTCCGACTCGAATTTTCTTCCAAATCCAATTCAGAATTGGTCTAGAAAATCAGAGTTCCGACTCAAATTTTCTTTCAAATCCAATTCGCTTAGCTTTCCTTTAAAAGTTCAAACTTCCACTCAAACTTTCCTGCAAATTTGGCAATTGGTCTAGAAGATCCGAGTTCCGACTCGAATTCTCTTTCAAAATCCAATTCATCTAGTCTTTCCTTGAAGATTTGAATTCCGATTCAAAGCTTCCGACGAACCCAGTTTTCCACTGGTCTGGTTAAATCCAATTTTCAAATTGGTTCTTTTATGAAATCCAACATCGTCTTGATTGCTTTACCAAATCTTGTGTTTGTGTTGATGATCTTTCAAAATCCAGTGCTCGTACTGGTAACCTTTTAAAATCCAGTGCTCGTACTGGTAACCTTTTAAAATCCAGTGCTCGTACTGGTAGTCTTTTAAAATCCAGTGCTCGTACAGGTATTTTATTAAAATTCGGTCTTCATACTGGTCGCAACATAAATCTGATATTAGGGTTCAGACTCAATGTTAATCTTCAAACCTGCGAACCAAACAATCTGTATCAGACCCTTGGGTCATTCCATTCTGTTAATCTGACATTCGGGTTGCCGATTTTGTCAGACCTCTAGTCATTCGTGTTATCAAGCAGTTCTTTGAGTTATCAAAATCAATCGTTAAGTACTTCTCTTGCGAGGGACCCTTTTTCCAGGGAGAGTTCAAGGGAGCTCGTTTCTTTTCGCATGTCTTTATTGTTTATTCGTTGAACCCCTTTTTCTAGGGAGAGTTTGAAGGGACTTGTGCTTCACGAACAGTTTGCAAAATAATCTTTATTGTCACGTAAGGAACCCTTTTTCCAAGGAGAGTTTCGACGGAAGCTCGTCCTCCTTGTAATCTTAAATGTCTTTTGTTAGGCCACTCCCATCATCGAGGACCCTTTTTCCAGGGAGAGTGTGATGGACTCGCTCCTCTGTGATATCCTTCCAATCTTTGTTAGCGGCCCCCTTTCTATAAGAGAAGCCTAGAAATAGGGAGTTTTGACAAAAGCTTAATTTCTCTTCGAAAGTTCGTTTTGCAAACGCCTCCTCTTCAGGGAAGAGAGGAGTATCTTTTTATTACCCGTTCAGGTAAGGGTCAAGCCTGAGTCTCTCTTTTGGGGAAAGGAGAAGAGAATCTAGCCACGGATGTGTCATTTAGATCTCAAGTGATTTCTTTCACCAAGGATTCCAAGAATATTTTGCCAATTTGTCATGAAAAATAGTTGTTGATCTCAAAATCTTTATTGCATAAAATTGTACCTCGAAATACCTTCAGTATTACTTCCGAAAGGACAAATCTTTCGCAAAAAAGGATTCAAAGTTCAAAATCTTTCTATTGGCCAACCAAGAGGATGAAGAATAAATCCGCGATATGGCCAACAAAGAAAATTCAACGTTGTTGCAAAGCCAGAAGTGATTGATATTGATCGCAGTCAATGGCATATTTTTAAAGATCATTCTTGGAAAATAAGCAGTCGAAATATCCTGGGTGATACAGAAAAATCCACTCAACCTTCATATCTCCTCAATCACCTAAGCTGCAATTAACTATCTGCAAAAGGGATCTATCAATTGTCGTCAAGATGAAGACGAATTATGCGAGTCGACCCCCGGGGCCAAAGAAGATTTGGATCATCTCCAAGATGACGGAGTTTGTGACGGATCCTTCCAGGGAAAGTCCAGATCACTGTCGAGATGAAGGCGAGTGTGAAGGACCTACCGACAAACCCTAAAAGATATTTAATTTCTGCTATCATCAAGAGATTCCCAACCAATGAGCCAATAATCGTCAAGATAATCCCTGAGAGAAAAGAAGGATCAGAACATCTCTAAGATGAAGGAGTTTGTGACGTACCCTTCCAAAAAAAAGAAAGAAAGAGAGAAAAGTCAGGACATCTCCAAAATGAAGGATGATGTAATTCCCGAAAAATCCAAGAGAGCTCCAATTCTGTCAAAAATAGTGCAGAAAGATCATCATGAGAAAAGAATCCCAGGATATCAGACTGCCGAATCTATCAAGAATCTTTAATTTTGTGAAATTCTTTTATCAATATCCTTTCACCAATAGCTCTCGCAATATCAAGAATATATTTTTTTCCGCCCATATCAAGGAAATTGATAGCTTCCTTGAGAGAAAGTCAAAGGCAATGATATTTGAATTTGAATCTTGATTCTTCAGAGTTAAGCCCAGTCGAAGGTAATACTTCAGGTAGACAAGAGAGAATATTTTTCATATATATGCTTATCATTCTTGAGTTAACCACAATTTTTATCTTATTAGCAATCTTTTCAAGTTATCCTGACATGAAGTGAGAGCTTGATGTCTATTTTGATGTATCCAGGCGTTGTTGTTATCCCTTTTAGGATCGGATGATGGGAGTCATCCAAGATCCTTCCCTTCTTGTTTTAATTTGAGCGCCTGGGCTCTCAGATTAGCACACTTCTCTGTGTTCCCCACTGTCCCACCATAGACAGTTCCCGTTCAGGTTAAGGGTTAAACCTGAATTTTTCTGCAAAAGGTCATCTGTCTTAAAAGCCATACAGTCTCAGCAATGAGACACCCAAGATCAATCCCTTTTCAAGCTTTAGGGAAACCCCCTTTCTTCCTTTTGCAAACTCCTCTCGGATTTATTGTGCAAAATTTGAAGGTCCCATCATGGTTTCTTCATTTGATGATTCCGTTTATCGTCCCCTTTCAGGTTAAGGGTTAAGCCTGAGCCTCGTTTTTCCATGAGGTATTGTCCCCTTTCAGGTTAAGGGTTAAGCCTGAACCTCATTTTTCCACGAGGTATCATCCCCTTTCAGGTTAAGGGTCAAGCCTGAACCTCATTTTTCCATGAGGTATCGTCCCCTTTCAGGTTAAGGGTTAAGCCTGACCCTCGTTTTTCTACGAGGTATCATCCCATTTCAGGTTAAGGGTTAAGCCTGAGCCTTATTTTTCTACGAGGTATCATCCCCTTTCAGGTTAAGGGTTAATCCTGAACCTCATTTTTCCACGAGGTATCATCCCCGATCAGGTCAAGGGGTAAAACCTGAGCCTCATTTTGATGAGGTATTTCATTTGTCGTCCCATCCAGGTTAAGGGCTAAGCCTGAGCCTCATTTTGATGAGGTAAATCTTCTTCTTTATTCTTTATGCTATATCTACCACCATCATTTGAACTCATTCTTTCATACCCAGTCAAATTTATCTAACTGGGGCATTTTTATAGTCTGAATTTGGTGTGTTTTTCTTTGCCACTAAGCTTGGTCTCTAACCGGCTTAGCAGCAAAGAGGGGCATCTGTAAACACCCCAAATTTTCCTCCTCATTCAGTATTCATCCATTTCATGTGTCATTGTTTATCATTGCATGAATTCAACATATCATTTCATTGCATTACATAGCATTGCATGTCCTTGCATCTCATTTTCGAGATCCAACACTCTTGTTTTCAAAATATTTAATCCAGATTTGAGTTTTAAAACTTTTTTTTTCGAAATCAATTTCAAAACCTGGGTTTTTATTCAACATTCTGTCATTTTCCAACCCCTGGGACCTTACATTTCGAAATATTTTCTTAGAAAACAATCTGGATTCATTTCAAACTCAATTTCAATTGATTTCAATTCTCAGATGAGGCCCATTTAGGTGATGTCGCTTCTGGATTCCTTCATTTATCAAAAATCTCAAAAATTTTAGAGTCCTAGTTGGATCAGGACTCTCTTTCCGGAGTCTTAGTCGGATCAAAACTCTAATTTTCACTACCTTTTTACCTGTCTTTGAAGAAAACCTTTCAAAATCTTATGTTTTGGCAAAAATTTCAGAGTCCTAGTTGGATCAGGACTCTTCTTTAAAGAGTCCAGTCGGATCAGGACTCTTCTTCAGAGTTTCAATTAGATTGGGACTCTAATCTTTTACAGCTATTTTTATCCATTTTCAATCAAATCTTTCAAAATGAGTCAGAAACTCAGAGTTTCAGTCAAAACAGGACTCTGTTCAGAGAGTCCTAGTTAGATCGGGATTCTGATCCTGATTTCAATTTTGAGAGAATCTTTCAGAAATCTTTCAATCTACCAAAACTATTACACTTTTATCAAAGAATTTTAAAATTCTGAGGTTTTATCTCAGAGTCCTGATCAAATCAGGACTCTACCCCAGAGTCCTGATCGAAGTAGGACTCTATCCAAAATTGATTTTTATACTTCATTTTCACTGGTTTTCAAAAGCTTTACCCAAATTTCATCCTTTGCTTATCAGAAAACTAAAATTCTTAGAGTTTTGATCGAATCAGGACTCTTTCTCAGAGTCCTAATCAGATCAGGACTCTGGACCAAAACTTCAAATTTATCATATTTTTAACTGTTTTTCAAAATTCTCTCATTTGATCTCTTAGAAAATCCAAAAATCTGAGAGTCCTAGTTCAATTAGGACTTTGTCCCCAGAGTTTCAGTTGAATCAGAACTCTGTTTTATTCCAATATTTATTATTGTTTTCGCTGTTTTCATAAGTTCTTTCAACTGTTTTTCAGAAAATACCAATAAAAAAAACTAGAGTTTCAGTCCGATCAAGACTCTGTCCCGGAGTCCTAGTCTAGTCAAGAGTCTGTTTTGAAGTCTGTTTTATTCCATTTTCATTTATTTTCATTTGTTTTTCAAAAATTAGGTCATTTTGTAGAGTCCAGTTAATTCAGGACTCTATTTCAGAGTTCTGATTGAGTTAGGAGTCTAACCCTGACAATATTTTCTGACTTATTTCATCATTTTTTATAAAATCTTTTCAAAAACTCCTTCATTTGGCTTTTAAAACCCAAAATCTCAGAGTCCTATAAATCCAGAACTCTAGCCCAGAGTTCCAGTTTGCTTAGAACTCTATTTTCAAAAATTTGAATTTCAACTGTTGATTTTAACCCTTTTTTTTACACCATTTTAGTATTTATTTCAAGTTTTTCAAAACTTCGATGTGGGGCCCACCCTGTTGGCGCCGTATCTAGAGGAGTTTTGACTCAGTCAAGACTCTGTACCATTTCAAAACTTTCAATCTCAAAGTCTACTTTTGAATCCATTTTACGGTTGGTGGTTAAAAAAATTCTTTGATCCTTCCAAAGAAGAAGAGTTCGGATGGTTTGCAGACGTCTTCTCTGATTACCGTCGCTGGGGTTGAAGGGTCTTTGATCAATCAAAAGGAAGGGTTGAAAGGTCTTTGATCGATCAAAAGGAAGGGAAGCACCAGGGAAAGGGGAATGACGATCAATGGAAGCTTGCTGGATGGCGACTAATGGATGCCCGAACTCGATGAGCGATGATTGATCAAAAAAGGCATAGGGAACATGTGAACAACCGATGCGAGAATGATAGATGATCCACCGTCCTTCCTGCAGTTTGCTTTTATAGGCGATGGAGGAAAGATCGAGAAGAGGGGTGGTTGGCGATCGACGGGTGAAGAAGGAATGAGGAGGATCGAAGGGTTGAGGAAGGATGGGGATTCCGTTGGAGATGAAGGGTGGATGGATCGATCGAGGGAAGGCGATGGAGGAAGTCGGTGATGGAGGGTTTCCAGAGGGTAGCGCAGGTTTGAGAGAGCCTCCACGATGCCTTTTTCAGAATTTTCAGTAAAAGGGCCTTTTAAGGAAGTTTTCTCAAGAAGAAAATTTCAAAGAAGGGAATCTAAGACCCATTTTTTTGTATTTTTTTTTTCTATTTTGATTTTTTTGCTCTTTTTCTTTGCATTTCCTATTTTTTGGTGTTTTTGAAATAAAAATTTCTAAAACTAAGGGATTTTTAAACTAAATTGATAAATATTTACAAAAGAAGGATTTTCTGAGAATTCAGGGTTATTTTTAGAAAAATTTCTTCAGAAAACGGGTTAGGATCCAAATTTTGAGAAAATATTCGAGTTTTTAACCTCGAAACAAGAGATACAGATCATCGAATCCAAACAGACACTGGATCGACTGTCTGAGCCTTTCATAAATTCTTTATGGTATATTTTACTAATTTAATTTTGAAAATTGGATAATGAGGCTCCATCCTGGATTTTGGCAGTGGATCCGGATCTAAAATCGAGTCAGGCATAAAAATTGATTTGATTCCAGTAAATCCGAGGAATAAACTGGATTTTTGTTGTAAAATGACTCAATTTTGTCAGAAAATGAGAATCAGGGGCAAAAGGGGAAATATTTACAAGATTTTGAAAAATTTGGGGTGTTCACATATACCCAAGGTTTGAAAAGGTTTAATATATAGGAGAATACAAGGAAACATCGCATAATCACAGCTGCATAAACAAAGATGCACATACAGCACTCCCTAAAGGCTGACTCTAAAATGCAATATTTTAAAATGGCTTGTAGGACCTTAATCCTAACTCTATGGTTCAGATCATCTGATTCCAATCAAGGTATGCTGATATACTCAAGCCGAAGCTCGAAGTACGTGGCATATAAAATATTTCTCTGGTTCTAAGGTAATGACTTCCCAATATCCTTGAGCACCTACCGATATACCTCAGACTATGGCCCTTAGGTACATGGTAAGAGGGCGCTAACCCAAATAAGTGGTCCAGTTGTGAGGCTCTTTTCCGAACTATGGTTCAGTGAGATAGCCCAGCAACGTAAAGACCGGGACAATATAGGTAGGGATGTTTTCGAAAACATGTTCAACATGCAATGAAATCAGAAATCTCTAATGCAAGTCCTAAAATAGATAGAATTAAAATAAAGAGAAGCATACACTTGCATACATTGTTTACATTTAATCCCTAGAATTGAGGAGAGTTGTATTTCACACCTAAGTTTAAGTAAATATGGAATAATCTCCTCAATATGGTCCTACCAAACCATACTTAAATCCTATATGCATTATGTCAGCTAGGACAAAGTCTAGGCTCCTAAGGTTTGCATGGAAATGAAGCTGACATTTGTAGAATAAAGACTTAGATAATATCAAATCAAAGCAAAAGGCAAAAATTCGATCGAACGGAGACTACGTCCCATCACGGTCGCCAACTTCTGTGATACAACAACAACAACAACAACTACGCCTTCATCCCAAAACAATTGGGGTCAGCGATATGAACCAAAAAAGAAATTCATTTTGGGTCTTCCACATGAATCCTTTTCCTCCAATCATTTCTATCCAACGCCATGTCCTCGGTGAGGTTCAAAGCATTCATATCCTTTCCTATCATCTCCATCCAAGTCTTCCTAGGCCTACCCCGACCTCTTTTAACTAATATATTTTCCCATTTCTCCAACCTTCTAACTGGAGCATCATTAGGCCTTCGCCGAATATGTCCAAACCACCGTAAACGATTCTCTCGCATCTTATTTTCAATGGGTGCAACACCTACCTTCTTACGTATCTCTTCGTTCCGAATCTTATCTTTTATTGTATTTCCACACATCCATCTAAGCATCCGCATCTCAGCTACACTCATTTTTTGAATATGATGTCTCTTGGCAGCCCAACATTCCGTACCATATAGTAAAGCGGGTCTAATAGTCGTCCTATAAAACTTTCCCTTCAACCGCAATGGCATTCTACGATCGCACAGCACTCCAGTAGCACTTTTCCATTTCATCCACCCAACCTTTATCCTATGATTTACATCTCCATCAATTTCTCCATACTTTTGAATGATGGATCCCAAATATTTGAAATAATCATTCACCGGTATATCTTGCTCACCAAGCTTCACTACACTCCCATCACTACTTCGTTGCTTACTAAACCGACATTCCATATATTCAGTCTTACTCTTACTCAACTTAAAACCTCTAGCTTCCAATGTCTGTCTCCATAATTCTAACTTAGCATTAACCCCAGCTCTAGACTCATCAATCAAAACAATATCATCAGCAAACAACATACACCACGGTACATTTTCTTGAATTGATCTCGTAAGCTCATCCATCACTATCGCAAATAGGAAAGGGCTTAAAGCAGATCCTTGATGTAACCCAACCGTTATCGGAAAATTGGTTGTCACCCCTCCACAAGTGCGGACATTGGTTACTACTCCTTCATACATATCTTTAATTATACTAATGTACTTGAGAGAAACACCTTTCTTCATCATTGTCCACCAGAGAACGTCCCTAGGTACTCTATCGTATGCTGTCTCTAAATCAATAAAAACCATATGCAAATCTTTGTTCCTCTCTCTATATCTTTCAATAAGTTGTCTAAGAAGATGTATAGCTTCCATAGTTGATCTTCCAGGCATAAAACCAAATTGATTCTCCGATATCATGACAACCTTCCTCAACCTAGACTCAATCACCCTCTCCCAAAGTTTCATAGTATGACTCATGAGTTTTATACCACGATAGTTTGTGCAATCTTGTATATCACCCTTATTCTTATATAAAGGCACCAAAGTACTCTTCCTCCACTCATTAGGCATCTTATTTGTTCGCCAAATCAAGTTAAAAAGATTTGTCAACCATTCTAAACCTTTCTCTCCCAAGCATTTCCAAGCCTCGATAGGTATACCATCTGGGCCAACTGCCCTTCTTGATTTCATTTTCTTCAAAGCCTCTGCAATTTCTTTCTTTTGAATCTTGCGCATGAAGTCACGATTTATCTCGTGAAAAGGAATGGAGAAGTCTCCAAGATCTTGAGCATGACTATCATTAAATAGCTTATCAAAATAATCTTTCCATCTCTCCTTAATCTCCTCATCTTTGACTAAAACCCTTTGTGTTTCATCTTTGATACATCTAACCATACCCAAATCCTTCGATTTCCTATCTCTCATCTTTGCAAGCCTATAAATATCCTTCTCGCCTTCTTTGGTATCCAACTTGTCATAAACCTCCTTATATACCTTAGCCCTCGCGTTTCGAACAACTTTTTTAGCTTCCTTCTTTGCTATCATATACTTCTCCAAATTCTCATTATCACGACTCTTACTTAGATTTCTATAACACTCTCTTTTAACCTTAATAGCTAATTTGACATCCTCGTTCCACCATGATGTATCCTTACCTAGTGGTGCACCGCCTTTAGACTCACCCAATACCTCCTTAGCTATTTTTCTCATACCACCCGCTATCTTATTCCACATTGATTCTGAATCCTCCTCGAGACACCAATCAACTTCCTTAACTACCTGCTCTACAAACATTCCTTGTTTAGCTCCTTTCAGTGCCCACCACCGCCAACTTCTGTGATAATTGCAAAATTTTTCCTCTTATTCCTCTTTTTCTTCTCTTCGCCTTTCTAGCCTCCATTCTCTTTTAAGGGGGAATAAAAGATAGAAAAGAAGAGATAAGAGAGAAGAAAGAAGAGAGAGGAACTCCTTTGCAAGGTTTCATTTGACCAAAGAAACGTTTTGAAAATCACTCACCTCCGTTTTTTTAAAATATTTACTGGAAAAATGGAGAGACAAGATTCGCTCGTTGGTACGAGGTTCGATCGTTCCTGGCGCCTTTACCAGAGGTAATCGAACCAAGGATCAAATTTATGCCTTTTGCTTTGAAAAAATATTATCTAAAAATTTATTCTAAGTCAACAAAATGCACAAAGAATCATGCTTATGCAATGCAAATGCAGAAATGTATGCTTTTGAGAAAATAGTTTAGAAATTTAGGATTTTCCAAGTGATTCTGAAATAAATTTGATAATGTAGTGAAGAAATGATTTGAAATTGATTTTGAAAAAGTTAGATTTTGAATCTAACTTGTTACGACAATGAAGCCATACATGATACTTCAAGTACAAGGTTTTGATGATGAGCAAGTGGAATCAACTGCATTTCAGCTAAGGCCATGAAGAAATTGAAGAATTCAGTGAAGAATCTTTGAAGACTAGTGTGCAAATGTTTAATTCATTAAAAGTCTTAGATTCTTGTAAGAGCCTTACTTAGAGTGCATATTTAGGTTGCATTTCACCTTAAAAGTCTTTAAAAAAACTTTTCTAAAAAGAACCCTCGTGAAAATCTTTTTTGAAAACTCTTTTCTTAAATTTTCATGTTTATTAGTCGACCAATAGACTTACCAGTCGACTAATCCTTTCGCGCCATATTTTATAAAAAGTCATTTTTGTCAAACTAGTCGACCGAAGGTTTTATCAGTCGACTGGACAAAATGTCTGTTTTCTGGAAAATTAGCAGCAGTCGACTAATGGTTTTATCAGTCGACTGAACAGAACATGTGTTTTCTGAAAATTTAGCAGCAGTCGACTAATGCTTTTTATCAGTCGACCAAATAGAATGTTTGTTTTTCAGAAGATTTTAGCAGCAGTCGACTAAAAGGTTTTTCAGTCTACTGATGATATTATCAGTCGACTAACTTTTCTCAAGTCGACTAAGTTTCAAAAGTTCAGATTTAAAAAACGGCTCGATTAACAGATCAGTCGACCGACGATAACTGTCAGTCTACTAATAACTAACTATTAGTCGACTAACTGATGTTTCAATCGACTAATTTTGTCGTTTTTCCTAAAACTTCAAAAAGGCGTATCTTTTCATTTTTCAAACGTTTTGATCGTTCGAAATAGACAGTTTTGACACCCTTTCATACCCTCAACGTATGGAAAACTTTAACTATAAATATGAGTGCATTGTACACTCAAAAACAACAAGAATTCAATCGATTTGAATCATTTACTTATTGCTTTTCACTCCTATTCATTCAAGTATTTGTTTTCTCACTCACGTGATATTTTCACTTCAGTTTTTCACTCAAATCACTTTGAGAGATAGTGAATTCGTGAGTAGAGTGTTTCAACAACCTCAAAAGCCAATTGCATCTCATTTGCATTCAAAAGGAAGGCTCATAGGTTGTATTGTAAGTTGTTATTTCTTTTCTGTAAAAAGAAGGACTCCTTGGTTTAAAGGAGTTGTTTGCTTTCAATAGGGTTGTTACTGAAAGTGGTACCAGTTATGGTCTGTGTGATCTTGTAGTTTACAAGGTTGATAGTGGATAATCTCAAGCGGGTTTTGCTTGGGGACTAGATGTAGGTCGGGTTAGACCGAACCAGGATAAAATCTTGTGTTCTTTGTGTGTTTGCTTTGAGATTTGCAAAATCCTTCAATATTCCGCAGACAATCTTTAAAAGCACTATTCACCCCCCCTCTAGTGCTCGTTGCCTCGATCCTAGTGCACTTTCATTTGGTATCAGAGCACAGGTTTGCTATTACTTTGATTTGACCATCATCTAGCATGGCAAGTACAACATCTCAGCACAAAGAAGGAAGCTTCTCTGTTCGTCCTCCTCTCTTCGACGGAACAAACTATGGATACTGGAAAGTAAGAATGACAATATTCTTGCAATCCATGGATCTCGATATCTGGAGAGTTGTTTCATAAAAGTACCAAACTCCATCAACTGATTTCAGCCGATGGACCGATGATGAAAAGAAGACTGCTTCACTGAATGCCAAAGCCATGAATGCATTGTACTGTGGCGTTGACAAGGTAGAGTTCAATCACATCTCTCAATGCTCTACAACAAATGAAATCTGGCATACTCTTCTCGTGACTCACGAAGGTACGTCAAAGGTAGAAGAATCTAATGAAGAAGTCGCCAACATGTGTTTTGTAGCACAAGAAGATTCAGTAAGTCAATTTGACTATGATGAGTTATTTGAAGCATTTAATGATTTATATGCTAAATTTAAGAGTCTTAGTTCTAAAAATAATAAGTTAAAAACTGAAAATTTAACTCTTGACTCTCAAAATAAAGTGTTACTTCAAAAAATAGAAGATCTCAAGAAGGAAAATTCTTGCCAAGCACTTGAGATAAAAGAAATTGGAGTTAGAACCAATCTCTTACAAAAAGAAATATCTAGTCTTAAAGAAAAGTCAAATGATCTTCTTTCTATAGTGACCAAATTCACAAATGGTCAAGAGAATCTAGAAAAACTTCTTGGTTCTCAAAGATGCTCGGTTAATAAAACCGGATTGGGATATAGCTTCTTTGATACTTAAAATAGACCAAACTATGTGGTAAAAAATCAAAGACATTATTCTCAACCTTTTGTTCATAAAACTAAACTTTCTAGAAATGCATCTAGATATGATTATTCTAGACATGTTTATTCTAAATCCTTTTATAGAAAGAATATTTATTATCAAAGGAAACCAAAATCCAAATGGATATGGGTTCCTAAGACTAACTCTCATGGACCCGAAAATAAAAAGGGGTCAAATGCTCTGTTTTCTGATTTTGTTGTAGGTACACAACATAAGGAGCAAATGGATATTGGACAACGGCTGTTCCAAACATATGACTGGAAGGCCGGAGTTATTTTCCACCCTCCAAAATAAGGATGGAGGAACCGTCACCTTTGGTGACAATAACAAGGGAAAAGTGATAGGTATTGGTAATATTGGTAATCCAAAATTTCCCTTGATAGAAAATGTTCTTTTAGTAGTTGGTTTAATGCATAAGTTAATCTATCAGTCAATTATGTGATAAAGGTTTTCATGTTTCTTTTAAAAATGATTTATGCTTAATTCCTGATTTTCAATCTAAAAAGATCATTTTTAAAGGTAAAAGAAGAAACAATGTGTATGAACTATATCTAGATGAATTACCCTCTTTTAATGAAAAATGTCTTATTGTTTTAAATGAAATTCAATGGTTATGGCACAAGAGACTTGGACATGTTAACTTTAAAATTATTTCAAAATTATCCAAGAATGATCTTGTAAGAGGCCTACCTAGAATACCATATAAAAAGCATCACTTATGTGATGCTTGTCAAAGAGGTAAACAAATCAAGAGTTCTTTTAAAGCTAAAGATATAGTTTTAACAAAACGTCCTCTTGAACTTTTACATTTAGATCTATTTGGACCATCTAGAATTCAAAGTTTGAATGGTAGCAAGTATGCTTTTGTTATAGTAGATGATTATTCTCGGTTTACATGGGTGATTTTTCTAAAAAGCAAAAATGATGCTTTTTCAGAATTTTCTAAACTTTGTAGAAGAATTACAAATGAAAAATCTACATCCATTATTAAAATTCGTAGTGATCATGGTGGTGAATTTGAAAATGAATCTTTTCTAAAGTTTTGTGATTTACATGGTATATCTCACAACTTTGCTTTTCCTAGAGCGGCTCCACAAAATGGAGTTGTTGAAAGAAAGAATAGAACTTTACAAGAATGTGCTAGAACCATGCTTCAAGATAAAAATTTACCAAAATACTTTTGGGATGAAGCAATTAATACAACATGTTATGTTCTAAACCGTGTTCTTATTCGACCAATTTTACATAAAACATGTTTTGAATTGTATTATGATCGTATACCAAAGATCTCATATTTCAAAATTTTTGGTAGTAAATGTTTCTTGTTAAATACCAAAGATAATCTTGATAAGTTTGATTCAAAATCAGATGAATCAATATTTCTTGGATATTCTTCTAGAAGTAAAGCATATCGTATTTTCAATAAAAGAACATATTGTATTGAAGAATCTTTACATGTTGCATTTGATGAGAATTGTGAGCAGGTTATACCTCTAAGTGAAGAAGAAGAAGCAATACTTCAAGAAGAACCCTTGATAGAGAATACTTTTCAAGAAAATATTCCTCTTCAACCAGTTTGGAAAGAAGTTCCTAATCATTCACATGAACAAGTTATTGGTAAAATAAAGAGTGGTGTCCAAACTAGAAGGCAGTTAGAAAAATATATTGCAAATGTTGCTTTCATATCTAAATTAGAACCAAAGAATATCAATGAGGCTTGTGTTGATGAATTTTGGATTTTGGCCATGTCTGAAGAACTTAACCAATTTACTAGGAATGATGTTTGGGATCTAGTTGATAGACCAAAGGATCATCCGGTAATTGGAACAAGATGGGTCTTCCGAAATAAGCTGGATGAAAATGGTGAAGTCATTCGTAACAAAGCAAGGCTAGTAGCACAAGGCTATAATCAAGAAGAAGGCATAGATTTTGATGAAACCTATGCACTAGTGGCTCGATTAGAGTCAATTCGAATGATGCTTGCATTTGCTAGTTACATGAACTTCAAGTTATATCAAATTGATGTTAAGAGTGCATTCTTAAATGGACACATCAATGAAGAAGTTTATGTAGAGCAACCTCTAGGCTTTGAAAATGAGAAATATCCAGAAAAAGTCTACAAATTGAAAAGAGCTTTGTATGGACTCAAACAAGCACCAAGAGCGTGGTATGAAAGACTACGAAATTTTTTAGAACAATCTGGTTTTTCCATTGGTCGGGTAGACTCCACTTTATTTATTAAAAATCTTAATTCAGATATTCTTATTGTGCAAATTTATGTTGATGACATAATCTTTGGTTCTACTAATGATTCTCTTTGTAAAGAATTTGCTAAGTCTATGCAGGAAGAGTTTGAAATGAGCTTGATGGGCGAATTAAACTACTTCCTTGGACTTCAAATAAAGCAAACTGAAGAAGGAATCTTCATCAATCAGGCTAAGTATACAAAAGAACTTCTCAAGAGATTTGGGATGGACTCATCAAAATCAAGAAGGAATCCTATGAGTACAACTACTTCTCTTGATAAAGATGAAAATGGTAAAAGTGTAGATACTAAGCTCTACAGAGGTATGATCGGATCTCTATTATACTTAATTGCTAGTCGACCTGATATTATGTTTAGTGTTTGTATGTGTGCAAGATTTTAAGCTAATCCAAAGGAATCTCATTTAACTGCAGTAAAACAAATTCTTCGTTACTTGAAAGATACTTCAGATTTCGGTTTGTTTTACCCAAAATCATCTTCCTTTGATTTAGTTTCATATAGTGATGCAGATTTTGCAGGAAGTAAATCTGATCGCAAGAGTACTAGTGGAACTTGTCATTTCTTAGGAAATTCCTTAGTCTCTTGGTTTAGTAAAAAGCAAAATTCAGTATCACTCTCAACAACTGAAGCAGAATATATAGCGGCTAGTTTAGCATGTTCACAAGTACTATAGATGAAACAAACCTTAAAAGATTTCAGTTTGAATTACTCCACAACAACTATTTATTGTGATAACACTAGTGCTATAAATCTTTCGAAAAATCCTATTCAGCACTCAAGAACTAAGCATATTGAAGTTAGACATCATTTTTTAAGAGATCATGTGTTAAAAGGAGATATTTCATTAAATTTTATTTCCACTAAAGAACAACATGCCGATATCTTCACTAAACCTCTTAAAAATGAAGATTTTATGAGAATTAGGAGAGAACTAGGTATTTGCTCATTTTTGGATTTATAAAAATGTTGATTTTTGAACAAAATCTCAAAATCGCACTATATTAGTCGACCGATAAAATTTTAGTCGACTGGTGTTTTAAATTTTGGAATGTATTGCACCATATTAGTCGACCGATATATTTCTAGTCGACTGATAATATTTTTAGAATGAGTCGCACATTCTTAGTCGACCGATAAAGATTTAGTCGACTAAAATTTTTTAAATTTTTAAATGAAGGGACCCGATACCCCTTGGATTTTTAAAACACCCGTTCTTTTTAAAATAAGCATTGTTTCACTTCGTTTTCGTATCTTTTCGTTTTTCTTAAAAACGAAAGCCTTAAAAACGAAAACCTTAAAAACGAAAACCCCTTTTGGTCTCTTTCCTCTCTCTCTCTTCCGAAAAACCCTCAGAGTGCCGTTCAATCCCATCTTTGCCAGGATTTTTCTTGCCGTGACAAGGAGACGCCGGAGTCTTCTGGTTGTGATCTTGAAACGCCGGAATCCTCTTACAGTAACTGGTGCATCTTCAAAACATGCTGGAACCCTCTTGTGTGACAGTGCATTGCCGGAATCCCCTTGTGGCCGACTTCTCACTCACCGTCAGCCATTGTATCCTTCTTTGGTTCTGTTTCACATCGCTGGACAGTGTTCTACTTCTGCCGGAAATCATTTGGAAGTCGTCATTGTTTTTGGTAACTCTATTTTTTTTACCATGCCTCGTACGAAGTCTGCATCTGCAAAAGGGTTGTAATATTTTAAACTTGTATCTCTATTTTGCTTATGCTATTTCTGCCCTTACTCTTTTTGATTCTGACAAAGGGGGAGAAAAAGATGATAGCAATTACATTATAGGAGATCTTGCATGAGAAATGCAAAATTAAGAGAAAAAGAAAGCTTTGAATGAATGTATTTCTAAATGCATGAAAATTTGATGAATGGAAATGCAAACCAATCAATATGTGATATATGTGCTTTAAATGTGCTAACTTTTAATGTTTTACAGCATATTGATAGGGGGAGTAAAATCTCCATCTATGCATCTAAATGCTTCATCTTTGATTAAGTTTGTCATCATAAAAAAGGGGGAGATTGTTACGACAATGAAGCCATACATGATACTTCAAGTACAAGGTTTTGATGATGAGCAAGTGGAATCAACTGCATTTCAACTAAGGCCATAAAGAAATTGAAGAATTCAGTGAAGAATCTTTGAAGACTAGTGTGCAAATGTTTAATTCATTAAAACTCTTAGATTCTTGTAAGAGCCTTACTTAGAGTGCATATTTAGGTTGCATTTTACCTTAAAAGTCTTTAGAAAAACTTTTCTAAAAAGAACCCTCATGAAAATCTTTTTTGAAAACTCTTTTCTTAAATTTTCATGTTTATTAGTCGACCAATAGACTTACCAGTCGACTAATTCTTTCGCGCCATATTTTATAAAAAGTCATTTTTGTCAAATTAGTCGACCAAAGGTTTTATCAGTCAACTAGACAAAATGTCTGTTTTCTGGAAAATTAGCAGCAGTCGACTAATGGTTTTATCAGTCAACTGAACAGAACATGTGTTTTCTGAAAATTTAGCAGCAGTCGACTAATGCTTTTTATCAGTCGACCGAACAAAATGTTTGTTTTTCAGAAGATTTTAGCAGCAGTCGACTAAAAGGTTTTTCAGTCTACTGATGATATTATCAGTCGACTAACTTTTCTCAAGTCGACTAAGTTTCAAAAGTTCAGATTTTCAAACGGCTCGATTAACAGATCAGTCGACCGACGATAACTGTCAGTCTACTAATAACTAACTATTAGTCGACTAACTGATGTTTCAGTCGACTAATTTTGTCGTTTTTCCTGAAACTTCAAAAAGGCGTATCTTTTCATTTTTCAAACGTTTTGATCGTTCGAAATAGACAGTTTTGACACCCTTTCATACCCTCAACGTATGGAAAACTTTAACTATAAATATGAGTGCATTGTACACTCAAAAACAACAAGAATTCAATCGATTTGAATCATTTACTTATTGCTTTTCACTCTTATTCATTCAAGTATTTGTTTTCTCACTCACGTGATATTTTCACTTCAGTTTTTCACTCAAATCACTTTGAGAGATAGTGAATTCATGAGTAGAGTGTTTCAACAACCTCAAAAGCCAATTGCATCTCATTTGCATTCAAAAGGAAGGCTCATAGGTTGTATTGTAAGTTGTTATTTCTTTTCTGTAAAAAGGACTCCTTGGTTTAAAGGAGTTGTTTGCTTTGAGTAGGGTTGTTACTGAAAGTGGGACCAGTTATGGTTTGTGTGATCTTGTAGTTTACAAGGTTGATAGTGGATAATCTCAAGCGAGTTTTGCTTGGGGACTGGATGTAGGTCGGGTTAGACCGAACTAGGATAAAATCTTGTGTTCTTTGTGTGTTTGCTTTGAGATTTGCAAAATCCTTCAATATTCCGCAGACAAATTTTAAAAGCACTATTCACCCCCCCTATAGTGCTCGTTGCCTCGATTCTAGTGCACTTTCATAACTCAGATTCTGAAATGGATCTGGAACAAGAGACTTGAAATTCCAAGTCTTGAAGTAATCAGAGATTTGAAACTAAGATAGAATTTTCGAAGTAATGATGAATTTTTAAAGTGAGAATGGACTTTGAATTTGAATGGATTGATTCTAAAAAAGGAATTCTTAATTTCAGAACCTGAAAGAGGAATTGAATTTTGGGTTTGGACTTTGAGAAATAGATTTGAATTTGGTTTTTGAAAAATGAGTTTTGGAAATAAAATTAGATTTGAAATCTAGAATGGAATTTTGATCTGAAATCTGGAATGGATTTTTGATCTGAAATCTGGCATTCAAGATGGCACTAAATCCGGAATCCTATTTTAAATTGGATTCGAAGTTTGGAATCCAAGATAGAATTGAGTCTGGGATCTGGAATCCTAAATGGAATTGGATCCGAAGTCTGGGATCCAAGATGAAATTGAATCCGAATTCTGAATCCTAAATGAAACTGGATCCGAAGTTTGTGATCCAAGATGGAGTTGAATCTGAAATTTGGAACCCTAAATAGGATTGGATCTGAAGTCTGGAATCCAAAAATGGAGTTGAATCTGAAATCTGGAATCCTAAATGGAACTGGATCTGAAGTCTGGGATCCAAGAATGGAGTTGAATCCGAAATCTGGAATCCTAAATGGAATTGGATCTGAAGTTCTGGGATCTAAAATGGAGTCAGATCCAAAGTTTGGAATCCTAAATGGAATTGGATTTGAAAACCCGAATCCAAGGCGAAAATTGGGTTTTAAATCTAGAAGCCAAGATGGAGATTGGAAATCTGAATCCAAGGTGGAACTGGGTTCTAAATCTAGAATCTAAGATGGAATTGGATTTTGAAAATCCAAATAGGACTTGTTGATGGATCTGGATTTTGGAAATCCAGATTTGAATTTAAAACTTAAGAAAAATCAGATTTTGAGATTCAGAATTAATCTCAAGACTTTGATTTTGAATTGAGAATCAAGACTCAATGAAAATAAAGGATAAACTTGATTTAAAGCTTGAGTTTTGAAATAAGAAAATGAACCAGGAATTGAACTTTGAAAATCGGATCCAAAATGCGAAATTGAATTTGAATTTGAATCCTGGAAATGAAAATGAATTTAAACTTTCAAAGTCGAATTGAACTTTAAAATTGGAAATTGAATTTGGAATATAGAAGTGAATCTGAATTTTCAAAGTCAAATGGGACTTTGAAATTGAATTTTTGAAATGAGATGGGAAGATGAATTGAAATAAAAATTGAAGATTGATTTGAGAAATGAAGAAGATATTTGAAGAATTATCTCAAAATCACTTGGATTTTGAAATAATATAAAAAAGAATTTTGAAAATATGATGTAATTCTATCCTAAATGATGAAATGAATTAAAGAATTTTGAAATTGAATTTGAAAAGCATATTTCATTCTTTAAGTGAATTGAAATAAGATTGAAGATATAATACATCCCTGACTATGGTCATTGGATGTATTATATAATAATCATATTTAAGTTCAAGTGAAGAATAAAATGCATTTTTGGTGCCTTTATAGAGTTTAAAATGAAATTAACTCTCAATATATCCTGACTATGGCCATTGATATATATTTTGAGTTAATTTTTGAGTTAAACTCTAATAAAGGAAGAAAATATTTAGAAAATATGATGATTTTTAAGAAGAGTTCCAGTCAGTGTTATTTTATAAAAGATGAAAACCATAAGTTTTGTTCACACCTTGACTATGGCCATTGATGCAAATCGTCAACTTAGGATTTAATCACCTCTTATTAGAATGGTGCACGTGCCATTCGTGTTTCCCACTTGTGATTTTTTTTTAAGAAAAAAAAGAAATAAAGAAAATGTTATGAAAATGTATAATCCTGGAGAATATGCATGCTCATACCTTCTAATCTAGTGCAAGGAATGTAAATTCTCATTATATCTAGCTATTACATCATTACAAAATTTCTAAATTTAAGAAGAAAATGACATCTCTTTATATATTCCCTGTTGAAGTCATCGATCCTGTAGCATGAGCAGCATAGTTTACAGGATGGTTGACTGAAAGTCATTAAAACCAGTTCATGAGAGCCCAGACAGATTCACAACCATAACCGATTTTCACAGCAACGTTGACATATAACCCTTGATGGTTTTGACAGTGATAATGAGTGTGAATGGACAGTAATGACTGCAATGTAGGAGGTGAAGTGAAGCTGATATATAGGTACTATAGTGATAGCATGAATATGTGTAGCAGCTATGTTAGCAACAACTTTGGCATTCTCACAGTGATGAGACTGTACAACAGCACATATATGTTGCGAAGCACTACAGCAAATGAAATCACAAGGCAAGTAGTGGATTGGAATATGTCACTGAGACTGTGACTGTATCAATACCTACAACTGGGCCTGTATTTGTTGCAGAGCTTGAGGCTGCATCTATGAAAGGTGAGTTGCTTATGTGATTTTGGCAGTTGTGGGGAGGGATAACAGAAGCAACAATAGGTGTGGTGTTGTAGGAACTGTAGCAACGCCCTGCATCACTGTGAGTGTTTGAAAACCATGGTAGTGCCTTGGCACTGCTGTGGTGAAACATTTACAGCAATGCTTTAGCATTGTTGTAAGTTTTGTGAAAAAACTATAGGGGAAAATAATGAGGTGGTGAAAATGGAAGGTAAATGCTACTGGTGATGGGTGCAGGGATTGTTAACAGGTAAAAATTGAGGGTGAATGTAAATGCTAAGTGGGTGTATAGCAACAATGGATTACTATGGGTTGAATGATGAAGTGGTGAGGCTTCTACAATTTGGAGGGGCTAGGCTGTAGGTGGCAACAACCAATGTGGTCAGGAGTTTTGATAGGTGCTGACAAAGGCAGGTAAGATGGTGCGCATAGGGGATATGCAAGGTGGAGTTGCTGGGATGGGTTTGGTTGTGGAAATGGTGCTGGAGAAGTAACAAAAAAAGAAATGCAGTGCAATGGTAATAGTAGAGACTATGATAGTGGAAATGCACAAGATGTTGTAATTGCAGTAAGTGTGTAATGTTGCTGTAATTGCAGCAATGAGGTGAAGCATAATGAAGTATATTAGATAGAGTGCTATTGGTTGCAGGTAGTGTAGATGAAGTGAGTAGGCGGTCTCAGCAGGTAAAAGGTGTCAATCGAATTGGAATCTAACAAAGCCAACGCCACTAACAGGAAATTTTATAAAATGTTGCTGTCGTGGCATGGTGTTATGACAGGTACTGGGTGTGCAACAGATGCAGTTAGCAGAAGGGTGTAGTGATGGTATGCTGTGTTGAGATGTATAGCAGTAGATGATATTCTTTGAAATATCCCTCCTTTGTTAAACTCTCTTAGAACACAAATGGCAGGTCATGGCTCCTCTGGATTTCAATTGCATCAAGACAGACTATGTTGATCATGGGGGGGAATCCTGATGGAAATCTCAAAACATTCATAGCCATTTACTAGATTTTATACAGTGGTAGCATGTCTAAAACGACTGTATTCAAAACAAAACATAATCTGTCTAAAACCATAGATATGGATTAGCAAGCATGCTTAGAGATATCAACATCGTGCAAAATTATCTATATATGGAATACTAAAAAAAAACATAACCCTTTAATTTTCTGATCTTAACTAACACAATAGCTATTTGCAACCACTGGGATTAAAACAAACCCAACCAGCAATCAAGGGGCGAACTTGACTTGGGATGAGAGCATGAAAATCAAGCCCCCCTTTTTATTATCACCTTCTAGCGAGAACATCAATTCTTTCAATGCAGGAATAATGCACAGAACGCAGGCATCTCAGAACTTATATAATTCAAACTTTCCTGTCATGAATTGGGCATTTTCGGGTTCTGACACGTCTCTGAGTATGTTCTTCTGTTCTGCGAATTTTTATTAGGATCACCATAAAAATTGAGGTAGGTAACTCTCAAACCCAAGACAGAGACATCTAATGCTTATTTTCCCATGATTCGATTAATTTATGGGCAACCTTTTTTTAAGGTGATCAATCATACTGACAAGGATTTTCACAACAATATCTTTCGAGTCATTTAGCACCCCCTGTTTACGCTATTTACAAACGTAAAACTCTTCACGATATTCATCCATAGAATGATATTGTGGCCTTACAATAGAATACAGGATAGGCATTTCAGATCAACGACTATATTATTACAACTGATGTCTTGAGACGAAGCCGAGGGTTGGACATCATTTCTCAACAGACCTTAGGTATAGGCATTTTGGAGCTAAGCGCAGACATAGACAGATGCTATAATTGCTAATTGCAGACTTAATTTATAAAACAATCCTGGTAATGGGATGCAAAATTACAGGAGGCCTACATTGCTAATGACTAGCAATGAACTTGATGGAATTGCAAAATGGCAGAGATTAAATGGGATGATGACGAAAGGGGCACAAAGCATAATACGCTGAGAAGACTTCAAAATACGAGATTAATGAGCAAAATGACCATAGTCAAAAGGAAAACCAGGAATATGAGATTGATTGAAATCCTTTGCAAAATGAACCCGATCTGATACTGGATCAGATCAGGTATCATTATGGAAAACATTTCAACAAAAAAATTGCGAAAATAGAAATAAAACTAAATTGAAATAGGTAGATAAAGTTATGTGGATGAAGGAAAGGAAATGATATCATATTGAAAATAAAATACAAAAAATGCTATAAGGAATTGCAAAGGGGCATTGGATTTAAACAACACTAACAAAGATTAGCATGAACAAAAGAAATTCGACAAAAAATAAATGGATAAACTGAAGACAAATATCAGAATCTCTCATTCCGTTACTATTTCACAAGGATTTGTTAAAGTTGCTATAGGCAATTCAACGTCGTCCAGGGTGCGTTAACGGGGGCCAAAACAGAAAAACCAGAAAAACAAGAGAGGCGAGGGGTACTCACCGTGGTTTCTGTAAGGATTCTTAAATACGAGGGGTACTCACCGTGGTTTCTGTAAGGATTCTTAAATAACCTCTTTAAAAGGGGGAAGAAATTTTGCATCAAAATTTCCTCCTGAGAACCCAAAGAGAATGCTAGGTGGAGGAAGAGGGGAAGAAGGGATCAGTGAAGAAGAAGGAAGGCGATGGTGAGAAAGGATTGATCGATCGGTCCAGACGCTAATGGATGAAGGACCCCCCTCCCTGCGGCCTCTCTTTATAACGAGAGGCCGTTACGATTCTTTCACTTCGGGTCTGAAAGTTTTAAAAAAATTTAGAAGAAAGGCTCATTTTCAAAAGTTTTCTTAAAAGAGGTTTTAAGCAAAAGATGGTTTTCGAAAAAGGAGTTTTGCACCATTCTTTTTGTATTTTTCTTTTCTATTTTTATTTTTATTTTTTTTCTTCATGTTTTCTGTATTTTTTTTTGGTATTTTTGAAATAAAAACTATGAAACTAAGGGAAAATAAGGGTTTTTAAGAACCATTTTTTAATTTTTGAGAAATATTTACAAAAGAAGGGTTTTCAGAGAATCCGGGTTTGATCTTTGGGAATTTCTTCAAAAAATGGGTTTAGATCCAGTTTTTGAGAAAATATTCGAGTTTTGAACCTTGAACTGAGAAACACAGATTAAATGGATCCAAACGGACACTAGATGGACTATCTAAGCCTTTTAGAAAATATTTTTAGTATTTTTATAATTTAGTTTAAAAATTGGGTAACTAGGCTCAAATTTGGATTTTGGTACTCGATCCAGATCCAAAATCGAGTCAGATATAAAAAATGGATTTGATTCCAGTAGTTTTGAGAAAAAAACTAGAATTTGGATTGAAATTGACTCAATTTTCTCAGAAAAAGGGGGTCAGGGGCAAAAAGAGAATATCTATAAAATTTTGAAAAATTTGGAGTGTTCACAAGAGTTCAATCGCATCTCTTAATGTTCCACAGCAAATGAAATTTGGCATACTCTGAAAGTGCACTAGGATCGAGGCAACGAGCACTAGAGGGGGGTGAATAGTGCTTTTAAAAAAAATTCTGTGGAATATAGAATGATTTTGCAAATCGAAAAGCAAACACACAAAGAACACAAGATTTTATCCAGGTTCGGTCTAACCCGACCTACATGCAGTCCCCAAGCAAAACCCGCTTGAGATTTTCCACTATCAACCTTGTAAACTACAAGATCACACAGACCATAACTGGTCCCACTTTCAGTAACAATCCTACTGAAAGCAAACAACTCCTTTAAACCAAGGAGTCCTTCTTTTTACAGAAAAGAAATAACAACTTACAATACAACCTATGAGCCTTCCTTTTGAATGCAAATGAGATGCAATTGGCTTTTGAGGTTGTTGAAACACTCTACTCACGAATTCACTATCTCTTAAAGTGATTTGAGTGAAAAACTGAAGTGAAAATATCACGTGAGTGAGAAAACAAATACTTGAATGAATAGGAGTGAAAAGCAATAAGTAAATGATTCAAATCAATTGAATTATTGTTGTTTCTCTGTGTTTTTGAGTGTAAAATGCACTCATATTTATAGTTAAAAGATTTCATACGTTGAGAGTATGAAAGGGTGTCAAAATAGTCCATTTTGAATGATCAAAATGTTTGAAAAATGAAAAGACACGCCTTTGTGAAGTTTCAGGAAAACGGCAAAATTAGTCGACTGAAACATTAGTTAGTCGACTAATAGTTAGTTATTAGTAGACTGACAGTTATCGTCGGTCGACTGATCTGTTAATCGAGCCATTTGAAAATCTGAATTTTTTGAAACTTAGTCGACTTGAGAAAAGTTAGTCGACTGATAATATCATCAGTAGACTGAAAAACCTTTTAGTCGACTGCTGCTAAAATCTTCTGAAAAACAAACATTCTGTTCGGTCGACTGATAAAAAGCATTAGTCGACTGCTGCTAAATTTTTTCAGAAAACACATGTTCTGTTCAGTCGACTGATAAAACCATTAGTCGACTGCTGCTAATTTTCCAGAAAACAGACATTCTGTCCAGTCGACTGATAAAATCTTCGGTCGAATAATTTGACAAGAATGACTTTTTAGAAAATATGGCGCGAAAGGATTAGTCGACTGATAAGTCTATTGGTCGACTAATAAACATGAAAATTTAAGAAAAGAGTTTTCTAAAAAGATTTTCAAAAGTGTTTCTTTTAGAAAAGTTTTTCTAAAGACTTTTAAGGTGAAATGCAACCTAAATATGCACTCTAAGTAAGGCTCTTACAAGAATCTAAGACTTTTAATGAATTAAACATTTGCACACTAGTCTTCAAAGATTCTTCACTGAATTCTTCAATTTCGTCATAGCCTTAGCTGAAATGCAGTTGATTCCACTTGCTCATCATCAAAACCTTGTACTTGAAGTATCATGTATGGCTTCATTGTCGTAACAATCTCCCCCTTTTTGATGATGACAAACTTAATCAAAGATGAAGCATTTAGATGCATAGATGGAGATTTTACTCCCCCTATCAATATGCTGCAAAACATTAAAAGTTAGCACATTTAAAGCACATATATCACATATTGATTGGTTTGCATTTTCATTCATCATTTCTTCATGCATTTAGAAATACATTCATTCAAGGCTTTCTTTTTATCTTAATTTTGCATTTCTCATGCAAGATCTCCTGCAATGTAATTGATATCATCTTTTTCTCAAGATCTCCTACAATTTCAATGTAATGCTATCTTTATCTTTTTTCTCCCCCTTTGTCAGAATAAAAAAGAGTAAGGGCAAAAATAGCATAAGCAAAATAGAGATACAAGTTTAAAAATATTACAACCCATAAAATATGTATTTCAAAGATCAAAGGTCAGAAAAGAGAGTTTAGCAAATCCTTAATGGCAGTTACATCCTTCTGAATTGAAGCAAGTTGTTGAGTCACATCTTCACGAAAAGTGTGTTGATGCAGCTCCAAAGCTTCCAGTCTCTGCATAACTTCATCATGGTCTTGATTTGTTGAAAATTTCTTTCTTTTTGCATAAGATGAAGGTGTCGCAGAAGGTGAAGGTTCAGAAATAGATGGTTCATTAGGATCAGATGGTTCAGTTTGATCAACCTTTAAAGGAGGCAGATATTTAATTTTCATTCTTTTAAAAATTGTTTGATCAAAGAACTCTTTTTGCTCAATGTATTTTTTATTTGTTAAAGGAACTTTGAAATGTCTAAAAATATGGGTTAAAAGACAACCATAAGGAAGAAATGGTTTTTGTTTCCACAAGTTTGTAAAATACACATTGGCAGTGGCCAAAATAATTAAAAAAGTAACAATTCTGTAAACTGAGCCAAAATAATCAAAAGTATCATATAAAAGAGGATTGCGAAGTAATCTTAGTGAAAAACCATGTCTTGAAGAAGGTATAGGAGGAGGAGAACCTAAACCTTTTGCAGATGCAGACTTCGTGCGAGGCATGGTTAAAAAAAATAGAGTTACCAAAAACAATGACGGCTTCCAAATGATTTCTGGCAGAAGTAGAACGCTGTCCGGCGATGTGAAACAGAACCAGAGGAGGATACAATGGCTGACGGCGAGTGAGAAGTCGGCCACAAGGGGATTCCGGCAATACACTGTCACGGCAAGAGAGTTCCAACGTGTTTCAAGATCACGAACAGAAGATTCCGGCGTCTCCCTGTTACGGTAAGAAAATCCCGGCGAAGATGGAGTCGAATGGCACTCCGAGGGTTTTTCGGAAGAGAGAGAGGCAAGAGAGAAAGAGGGGTTTTCGTTTTTAAGAAAAACGAAAAGGTACAAAGTGAAACGATGCCTTTTTTTAAAAAAAATGGGTTTTAAAACAAATCCAAGGGGTGTCGGGTCCCTTCATTTAAAAAGTTTTTTAAAAAAAAATTTAGTCGACTAAAACTTTATCGGTCGACTAAAAAGTGCGACTTATTCTAAAAATATCATCAGTCGACTAGAAATATATCGGTCGACTAACATGGTGCGATACATTCCAAAATATAAAACACCAGTCGACTAAAATTTTATCGGTCGACTAATATAGTGCGATTTTGAGATTTTGTTCAAAAATCAGCATTTTTATAAATCCAAAAACGAGCAAATACCTAATTCTCATAAAATCTTCATTTTTAAGAGGTTTAGTGAAGATATCGGCATGTTGTTCTTTAGTGGAAATAAAATTTAACGAAATATCTCCTTTTAACACATGATCTCTTAAAAAATGATGTCTAACTTCAATATGCTTAGTTCTTGAGTGCTGAATAGGATTTTTCGAAAGATTTATAGCACTAGTGTTATCACAATAAATAGTTGTTGTGGAGTAATTCAAACCAAAATCTTTTAAGGTCTGTTTCATCCAAAGTACTTGTGAACATGCTAAACTAGCCGCTATATATTCTGCTTCAGTTGTTGAGAGTGATACTGAATTTTGCTTTTTACTAAACCAGGAGACTAAGGAATTTCCTAAGAAATGACAAGTTTCACTAGTACTCTTGCGATCAGATTTACTTCCTGCAAAATCTGCATCACTATATGAAACTAAATCAAAGGAAGATGATTTTGGGTAAAACAAACCGAAATCTGAAGTATCTTTCAAATAACGAAGAATTTGTTTTACTGCAGTTAAATGAGATTCCTTTGGATTAGCTTGAAATCTTGCACACATACAAACACTAAACATAATATCAGGTCGACTAGCAGTTAAGTATAATAGAGATCCGATCATACCTCTGTAGAGCTTAGTATCTACACTTTTACCATTTTCATCTTTATCAAGAGAAGTAGTTGTACTCATAGGATTCCTTCTTGATTTCGATGAGTCCATCCCAAATCTCTTGAGAAGTTCTTTTGTATACTTAGCCTGATTGATGAAGATTCCTTCTTCAGTTTGCTTTATTTGAAGTCCAAGGAAGTAGTTTAATTTGCCCATCAAGCTCATTTCAAACTCTTCCTGCATAGCTTTAGCAAATTCTTTACAAAGAGAATCATTAGTAGAACCAAATATTATGTCATCAACATAAATTTGCACAATAAGAATATCTGAATTAAAATGTTTAATAAATAAAGTGGAGTCTACCCGACCAATGGAAAAACCAGATTGTTCTAGAAAATTTCGTAGTCTTTCATACCACGCTCTTGGTGCTTGTTTGAGTCCATACAAAGCTCTTTTCAATTTGTAGACTTTTTCTGGATATTTCTCATTTTCAAAGCCTGGAGGTTGCTCTACATAAACTTCTTCATTGATGTGTCCATTTAAGAATGCACTCTTAACATCAATTTGATATAACTTGAAGTTCATGTAACTAGCAAAAGCAAGCATCATTCGAATTGACTCTAATCGAGCCACTGGTGCATAGGTTTCATCAAAATCTATGCCTTCTTCTTGATTATAGCCTTGTGCTACTAGCCTTGCTTTGTTACGAATGACTTCACCATTTTCATCCAGCTTATTTCGGAAGACCCATCTTGTTCCAATTACCGGATGATCCTTTGGTCTATCAACTAGATCTCAAACATCATTCCTAGTGAATTGGTTAAGTTCTTCAGACATGGCTAAAAGCCAAAATTCATCATCACATGCCTCATTGATATTCTTTGGTTCTAATTTAGATATGAAAGCAACATTTGCAATATATTTTTCCAACTGCCTTCTAGTTTGGACACCACTCTTTATTTCACCAATAACTTGTTCATGTGGATGATTAGGAACTTCTTTCCAAACCGGTTGAAGAGGAATATTTTCTTGAGAAGTACTCTCTATCAAGGGTTCTTCTTGAAGTATTACTTCTTCTCCTTCGCTTAGAGGTATAACCTGCTCACAATTCTCAGCAAATGCAACATGTAAAGATTCTTCAATACAAGATGTTCTTTTATTGAAAATACGATATGCTTTACTTCTAGAAGAATATCCAAGAAATATTGATTCATCTGATTTTGAATCAAACCTTATCAAGATTATCTTTGGTATTTAACAAGAAACATTTACTACCAAAAATTTTGAAATATGAGATCTTTGGTATACAATCATAATATAATTCAAAACACGTTTTATGTAAAATTGGTCGAATAAGAACACGATTTAAGACATAACATGCTGTATTAATTGCTTCAGCCCAAAAGTATTTTGGTAAATTTTTATCTTGAAGCATGGTTCTAGCACATTCTTGCAAAGTTCTATTCTTTCTTTCAACAACTCCATTTTGTGGAGCCGCTCTAGGAAAAGCAAAGTTGTGAGATATACCATGTAAATCACAAAACTTTAGAAAAGATTCATTTTCAAATTCACCACCATGATCACTACGAATTTTAATAATAGATGTAGATTTTTCATTTGTAATTCTTCTACAAAGTTTAAAAAATTCTGAAAAAGCATCATTTTTGCTTTTTAGAAAAATCACCCATGTAAACCAAGAATAATCATCTACTATAACAAAAGCATACTTGCTACCATTCAAACTTTGAATTCTAGATGGTCCAAATAGATCTAAATGTAAAAGTTCAAGAGGACGTTTTGTTGAAACTATATCTTTTGCTTTAAAAGAACTCTTGATTTGTTTACCCCTTTGACAAGCATCATATAAGTGATCCTTTTTATATGGTATTCTAGGTAGGCCTCTTACAAGATCATTCTTGGATAATTTTGAAATAATTTTAAAGTTAACATGTCCAAGTCTCTTGTGCCATAACCATTGAATTTCATTTGAAACAATAAGACATTTTTCATTAAAAGAGGGTAATTCATCTAGATATAGTTCATACACATTGTTTCTTCTTTTACCTTTAAAAATGATCTTTTTAGATTGAAAATCAGAAATTAAGCATAAATCATTTTCAAAAGAAACATGAAAACCTTTATCACATAATTGACTGATAGATATTAAATTATGCATTAAACCATCTACTAAAAGAACATTTTCTATCAAGGGAAATTTTGGATTACCAATATTACCAATACCTATCACTTTTCCCTTGTTATTGTCACCAAAGGTGACGGTTCCTCCATCCTTATTTTGAAGGGTGGAAAATAACTTCGGCCTTCCAGTCATATGTTTGGAACAACCGCTGTCCAATATCCATTTGCTCCTTATGTTGTGTACCTACAACAAAATCAGAAAACAGAGCATTTGACCCCTTTCTATTTTCGGGTCCATGAGAGTTAGTCTTAGAAACCCATATCCATTTGGATTTTGGTTTCCTTTGATAATAGATATTCTTTTTATAAAAAGATTTAGAATAAACATTTCTAGAATAATCATATCTAGATGCATTTCTATTAGAACTAGAAAGTTTAGTTTTATGAACAAAAGGTTGAGAATAATGTCTTTGATTTTTCACCACATAGTTTGGTCTATTTTGAGTATCAAAGAAGCTATATCCCAATCCGGTTTTATTAACCGAGCATCTTTGAGAACCAAGAAGTTTTTCTAGATTCTCTTGACCATTTGTGAATTTGGTCACTATAGAAAGAAGATCATTTGACTTTTCTTTAAGACTAGATATTTCTTTTTGTAAGAGATTGGTTCTAACTCCAATTTCTTTTATCTCAAGTGCTTGGCAATAATTTTCCTTCTTGAGATCTTCTATTTCTTGAAGTAACACTTTATTTTGAGAGTCAAAAGTTAAATTTTCAGTTTTTAACTCTTTATTTTTAGAACTAAGACTCTTAAATTTAGCATATAAATCATTAAATGCTTCAAATAACTCATCATAGTCAAATTGACTTACCGAATCTTCTTGTGCTACAAAACACATGTTGGCGACTTCTTCATTAGATTCTTCTACCTTTGACGACCTTCGTGAGTCACGAGAAGAGTATGCCAGATTTCATTTGCTGTAGAGCATTGAGAGATGCGATTGAACTCTACCTTGTCAACGCCATAGTACAATGCATTCATGGCTTTGGCATTCAGTGAAGCAGTCTTCTTTTCATCATCGTCCATCGGCTGAAATCAGTTGATGGAGTTTGGTACTTTTCTGAAACAACTCTCCAGATATTGAGATCCATGGATTGCAAGAATATTGTCATTCTTACTTTCCAGTATCCATAGTTTGTTCCGTGGAAGAGAGGAGGACGAACAAAGGAGCTTCCTTCTTTGTGCTGAGATGTTGTAGTTGCCATGCTAGATGATGGTCAAATCAAAGTAATAGCAAACCTGTGCTCTGATACCAAATGAAAGTGCACTAGGATCGAGGCAACGAGCACTAGAGAGGGGGTGAATAGTGCTTTTAAAGATTGTCTGCGGAATATTGAAGGATTTTGCAAATCTCAAAGCAAACACACAAAGAACACAAGATTTTATCCTGGTTCGGTCTAACCCGACCTACATCTAGTCCCCAAGCAAAACCCGCTTGAGATTATCCACTATCAACCTTGTAAACTACAAGATCACACAGACCATAACTGGTACCACTTTCAGTAACAACCCTACTGAAAGCAAACAACTCCTTTAAACCAAGGAGTCCTTCTTTTTACAGAAAAGAAATAACAACTTACAATACAACCTATGAGCCTTCCTTTTGAATGCAAATGAGATGCAATTGGCTTTTGAGGTTGTTGAAACACTCTACTCACGAATTCACTATCTTTCAAAGTGATTTGAGTGAAAAACTAAAGTGAAAATATCACGTGAGTGAGAAAACAAATACTTGAATGAATATGAGTGAAAAGCAATAAGTAAATGATTCAAATCAATTGAATTCTTGTTGTTTCTCTGTGTTTTTTAGTGTAAAATGCACTCATATTTATAGTTAAAAGATTCCATACGTTGAGAGTATGAAAGGGTGTCAAAACAGTCCATTTTGAACGATCAAAATGTTTGAAAAATGAAAAGACACGCCTTTGTGAAGTTTCAGGAAAATGGCAAAATTAGTCGACTGAAACATCAGTTAGTCGACTAATAGTTAGTTATTAGTAGACTGACAGTTATCGTCGGTCGACTGATCTGTTAATCGAGTCGTTTGAAAATCTGAATTTTTTGAAACTTAGTCGACTTGAGAAAAGTTAGTCGACTGATAATATCATCAGTAGACTGAAAAACCTTTTAGTCGACTGCTGCTAAAATCTTCTGAAAAACAAACATTCTGTTCGGTCGACTGATAAAAAGCATTAGTCGATTGCTGCTAAATTTTTTCAGAAAACACATGTTCTGTTCAGTCGACTGATAAAACCATTAGTCGACTGCTGCTAATTTTCCAGAAAACAGACATTCTGTCCAGTCGACTGATAAAATCTTCGGTCGACTAATTTGACAAGAATGACTTTTTAGAAAATATGGCGCGAAAGGATTAGTCGACTGATAAGTCTATTGGTCGACTAATAAACATGAAAATTTAAGAAAAGAGTTTTCTAAAAAGATTTTCAAAAGTGTTTCTTTTAGAAAAGTTTTTCTAAAGACTTTTAAGGTGAAATGCAACCTAAATATGCACTCTAAGTAAGGCTCTTACAAGAATCTAAGACTTTTAATGAATTAAACATTTGCACACTAGTCTTCAAAGATTCTTCACTGAATTCTTCAATTTCTTCATAGCCTTAGCTGAAATGCAGTTGATTCCACTTGCTCATCATCAAAACCTTGTACTTGAAGTATCATGTATGGCTTCATTGTCATAACATACTCTTCTCGTTACTCATGAAGGTACGTCAAAGGTAAAGGAATCTAAGATTGCTTCTTTAGTTCATAAATTTGAATTATTTAAAATGAAGCAAAATGAGTCTATATTGGACATGGTAACAAGGATGACCGATATTACTAACACTCTAAAATCCCTTGGAAAAGAATATTCACAAGTGGATTTAGTTAGAAAACTCCTAAGGTGTTTAACTCTTTAATGAGAGAGAAAAACCACAGTAATAGAGGAAGCAAATGATTTAAACACCCTTTCTCTTGAATATTTGGTTGGTAACTTAATGGCATATGAAGTCCAACTTCATGATAAACAAGAAGAACCCAAGAAGAAATCTCTTGCTTTCAAGGCTACTTCTGACTCTGAAGATTCAGAAGAAGATAAAGATATTGCCCTCATCACAAGACAATTCAAAAGATTTATCAAAAAGAGAAGATTTCAAAGAAAAGTAAAGATAACAGATTCTACTAATCCTAATGAAGTCAAGTGCTTTAACTGCAAAAATGCAGAACACATCAAGAAAGATTGTCCTCTTCTCAAAATCAAGCCCAAGGACCAATTTAAGAAGAAAAAGGCATTTCAAGCAAGATGGGATGATAGTGACTCCTCTTTCGATAAAGAATCAAATGAAGAAGTCGCCAATATGTGCTTTGTAGCATAAGAAGACTCGGTAAGTCAATTTGAATATGATGATTTATTAGAAGCATTTAATGATTTATATGCTAAATTTAGGAGTCTAAGTTCTAAAAACAAAGAGTTAAAAACTGAAAATTCAACTCTTGACTCTCAAATCAAAGTGTTACTTCAAGAGATAGAAGATCTTGAGAAAGAAAACTCTTGTCAAACATTTGAGATAAAAGAAATTGAAATTAGAACCAATCTCTTACAAGAAGAAATAACAAGTCTAAGAGAAAAATCAAATGATCTTTTTTCTATAGTGACCAAATTCACTAATGGACAGGAAAATCTAGAAAGACTTCTTGGTTCTCAAAGATACTCGGTTAATAAAACCGGATTGGGATATAGCTTCTTTGATACTCAAAATAGACCAAACTATGTGGTGAAGAATCATAGACAAAATTCTCAAAGAACTCAATTTTCTAGTTATAATAGAAATGCATCTAATCATGGTACTTATAAAACTTATAAGCCTAGACATGATTACTCTAGAAATGCTAAATCTTTTTATAGAAAGAATATTTATTCTCAAAGAAAACCAAAATCCAAATGGATATGGGTTCATAAGACTAACTCTCATAGACCCAAAAATAGAAAAGGGTCAAATGCTTTGTCTTTCAATTTTGTTGTAGGTATGCAAAATAAGGAGCAAATGGATCTTGGACAGCGGTTGTTCTAAACATATGACTGGAAGGCCGAAGTTATTTTTCACCCTCCAAAGTAAGGACAGAGGAACCGTCACCTTTGATGACAATAACAAGAGAAAAGTAATCGGTATTGGTAACTTTGGTAATAAAAAATTTCCCTTTATAGAATATGTTCTTTTAGTAGATGGTTTAATGCATAATTTATTATCCATTAGTCAATTATGTGATAAAGGTTTTCTCGTTTCTTTTGAAAATGATTTATGCTTAATTTCTGATTTTCAATCTAAAAAGATCATTTTTAAAGGTAAAAGAATGAATAATGTATATGAACTTTATCTAGATGAGTTAGCCACTTTTAATGAAAAATGTCTTATCGCTTCAAATGAAATTCAATGGTTATGGCACAAGAGAATTGGACATGTTAACTTTAAAATAATTTCTAAGTTATCCAAGAATTATCTTGTTAGGGGCCTACCTAGAATACCATATAAGAGGGTTCACTTATGTGATGCTTGCCAAATGGGTAAACAAATCAAGAGTTCTTTTAAAGCAAAAGATATAGTTTCAACAAAACGTTCTCTTGAACTTTTACATTTAGATCTATTTGGACCATATAGAATTCAAAGTTTGAATGGTAGCAAGTATGCTTTTGTTATAGTAGATGATTATTCTCGATTTACTGTGAACACCCCAAATTTTTCAAAATGATTATTAACATTTTCCTTTTGCCCTTAACCCTCATTTTCTGACAAAATTGAGTCATTTTAAAACAAAACTTCATTTTATTTCTCGAATTTACTATAATCAAATCCATTTTTGATATATGACTCAATTTCGGATCTGGATCCAGTTCAGAATCCAAACACGTTGTTGGAGAAAAATTTCAGAAGTTTTCTCAGAAAATTCCTCTTTTCATAAATATTTCTCAAAAATACAAAAAAAAATAGTTTTGTCTCTCATATTGCTTAGGTTTTGGAGTTTTATTTCCAAAATAACAAAAAAAATAAAAAAATATCGAGAAAAAAAATCAAAATACAAAGAAAATTGCAAAAACCCCTTTTTGAGAAAGTTTTAGAACCTTCTTTTGAAAAACTGGAGAACCCTTTTTTTGAAAAAAAACACAAAAAAATTTTGCAAACGACCTCTTCCTCGCTCTTTTCTCTCTGTCTCGGGTTCCCTCTCACAATCTCACCTTCTCCATAGCCATCGCCCATCGCGCGCTCCCTTCCTAAACCCTCCATCGCCAACGACCACCACCTTTCATCTCCAACAGAAGCCCCTTCCCGATCCTTCTTCTCTCTCGTTAAAAAGGCACGGAAGGGGAAGGAGGCGGATCATCGATCACATTGAACGGGACCCCAATCATCATCCTCTTTTCCTCTCCCTTTTACCCATTTTCCTACTGCCCTTTGCAAAGAAGACCTGATCTGCCATTAAAGGAAATTTGGCCCTGCAAGAGTAACATCCGGAGGAGAAGCCGCCCGCCCCCCATAAACTCTGCAAACTGCGGTACCTCATCTGCAGTCGTTGAAGGGAGATCAACATCCTCTACAAACAAGGATTCTTGCAAAAATCCTGCAGTAATACAAAAAGAAGGATCCATCACCTCCTCTGGTTCCCGATTCCCCCTTTTCAAGTCAACAGGGTTACGATAAAAGAGAGTCCCCACAGTAGAAGAAGGAGCTCTCTCCTCCGATCTCCAAAATTTCTGCAAAACTAAGGTAAAAACTACTTCTCCCATTTTCTAAATTTTGTTTTTCCCCTTTCTGCAACCGTTGTAGTGTCGATCTGCTCATTGCAAAATCGACCTACACACATGCTACATCAAAAGGAATAATTATATTCCAACAGCCTTTCGTTCCTGCATGATGCATTTTGAATTTCTTTAATAATTTGGCATTAGTTCTTTGTTTGCATCTGTGTTTTCTCATAGCATTTTGTCTGATATTCTCTGATTCCTTGCATCTTCTGTTTTCATCTTTTCTTTTCGTTGCATCTCGTTGATTTTTTGTTTTATTTTTCCCCTTTCATTTTGATTTTCCTACGGATTCTCGACTTCCTCTCTACATTTCAATCTCCTATTTGTATATGGTGTTCATCTGATTGTGGATTTGAGATTGACCCCCTGTTTGGATGATGGTTGATCATCCTTCTGATGGCATTTCTTTTCAGTCTGCTGTTTTCTTTTAGTTTCGCTTATCTAACTCTGTTATAGTTGATTGACCATAATAGTTTCGAATGTCTATATTTCCTTAACAAATGATCCTTTATTTCAGCATTTCAATTTGTTTTACTTGCAATGTCTATTTCGATGCTGCTTGGATTTATATTTTCCTCTTTCAGACGATGCATTCTTTCTCATGGCATCATTGTCTGTGTTTTAGCTTTTATGTTCCATATTTCATCACGTTACTCTTTCCTTTCCTTCATCCATATGATGTTATATGTCTAGTTCAATTTAATTTCACACCTTGATTGTGTTTCGAGTTTCATATTGTCCAAGTTGATGATGTCTGAGTCTAGGAAATGCCAGTAACACTTCGAACACCCTCGGGCGGGCATGTGATAAGTGGTGCTCCAAATGCTTTCCAACAGCTATTTTTGTGAAAATCAAAATGCACTTCACTCCTCCTATGAGATATCAATGAATTTGATGGTTATGAACCTCCACAAGCAATAAACTCTCATCAGCATTTAAAACAGCATGCAACACTCAATTCTTGGGTGAGATTCTCATAATGGCTCTGTCTTTTGCATATTTATAATAAAAGGTCTGGTAAGTCTGCTTTCATCTCTATAGAATAATGTAATTGCTATAGAACGAGCAGCCACTGAAGGCAATGGCAGTGAGAAGTACATACAGGGATCAAAAGTGGCGAAAATCTTGTTACAAACTGAACAGACCAATGTTGGCTTCTATTGACCCTGGTAAACATCTACAATAACAGAATCGTTTTGAGCCTTGTGGTTTGCCCAGTATTCAGCGGCAATTTTTCTCATCAGTCCATCCACGATAAGAGCCAGAAGTTCCTAAGAATCAATGCTGGTTGTATCTACTGGACATAGGGGAGAAGCGAGCAAGCTCTACTTTGAATGCACATGGAGCAATTGGAAACCAACCAGATGCCCATAGCTTCCTCAATGATTCACCAAATGCAAATGCTAGCTCACCATCCATCTCCAAAGATTTTTTGTTCAGCCATGAAATTTTTTTTGTCTTCACCTTGGTCTTTTGATTCTCTGCAGGTTCTATTTACTTTGATGAAACCCACTTCATACCTGCTACCCCAAATCATCTTCATCCATTGTACTTACCTGTGCGCGTGGTCACTATTGCACCATTTACTACATTCACGCCCCAAACCATTTCTATATACAACACCTGTCACCACCAATGCACTTCCCTTCACACACTTCCAGCACATCCATTCACCTCATGTAACATCATATTTCCACTTAGCTCCACAGTGATCCATATTTTCTTGCAAAAGTGACTACTCACCATACACATTTCGCCGTAGCACGATGTGGCATCTACATACATTTCAGCATGTTCATTAGCCCATTATCATAGCATTTTATAATTGGAGCATCCACTGTATTTGTAACGCCCCGGATTTCCAAAACGAAGTTAAGTTAAAATTTTCATGAATTTCTTTTTTTTTTCTTTGCAGCGGAATTTAGAAAAGCTTTTAGCAGCGGAATCAGACAATAATGAGTCGTCAGTTTTAGAAAACTCCGAGGACGTTGCAGGTATGTGGCCAAGCAACTCATTGACCACCAAAGTGTTCCATTTTATCGAAAGCACATGTTTATTACAACACTACTGCTTAGAAAAGCAGTGAAGGTTCAATAAAAGGAAGCAGTACAACTCTGTCTAGAGAAACCCTGGAACTCGATGCCGCCTTGCTCCGCATATCACCAGCAGGTACAACACCTGAAATCTCCATGAAACGGGGTCAGAACCACTGATGGTCTGGTAAGCATGCAGTCATACATCCATTCAACTCAAGTACGATAATGACCACTCAGGGTCGCAATACGCAATAACGACGCTCAAGCCTCCAAGACTTAGCGTATATCGCAAGAGCCTCCGCAGGGCTATGAGTTGAACATCCGCTCAAGTCTTCATGACTTAGAGCAAGCCTTTTCAGGGCTGTGATTTGAATAACCGCTTAAGTCTCCACGACTTAGCCATGACCTCTTTCGGGTCTCAAGTGATGTCTAGCTCAAGTCTTCATACTTGGCACATCCGTATCCCACGCATCTAAGGACAACTCCTCAAGCTTCGCTTAGTCGTGCGGATACAACACGGGTCTTCGCCCAGTCGGTCCAGTAGTATACCGAACATGACACCTTCACAAAGGTTATGCAGGACTGACTCAACACGTCATCCACTCATACATTCAAAGCATCGTTGTACCTAGAACTAATGCATTGTTTGATAATTAACCGCTCCCGCCTTTGGTACGCAGGTAGAGCTATTGTCCGGGCATCAACGCGACGTTCTGGGGGTTGATTATTCTATGTATTTTAGATACCCCAGAGGCCTGTTGACCCTATCCATAGTAGGGCAGTGTGTTTCAACTGGGAGAACCCTACTAGGCCCATATTCGGATGCATCCTCTACTTGCAGTAGTTGGGTTCAATCCTTAGATCTTAAGGATAACCATGACCCCAAAACCCATGAGTGACTGAGGCCATCGTGGACTCTATCAGGTCCAAAGTAAAATACATGTCACTCAAGGCTGTACCATCACTGTCATTCCACAGTGAGCATAATTCCTGAAGGGGTCTGCCAGTCTTACAATTACTTGGACAGAATCTGCATGCCATTTAGGCAGCCTGTGCTTTCAGCACTACGGGAGTATGTACCCGACCCCATTCAGTCCGCCCCAACACAGTCATTACTGAGGGGGTACCCCTAACACGATTTTCAACCGCGGGGTATGTGCGACCTTAAGTCTTATTCATATGCATGCAGAACACCGCTCTTTGGCACTTCGGCCACCACGAGCATCACACCTCTTTGGGTGGAAACAACACACTCTGGCTTTTCGGCCCTTACGAGTCTGGTTGCGTAACCGTTCTCAATGAGCATGCATATGACTCGATCTAAATAGATCGGCTACTCGGCGTATTTTTACGCAACGAGTCCAAACCTAGCCAAGGCGCAACCTTTACTCCGGCTCAGCGGCCCTTACGAGCAAGGTGCCCTTGCAGGCACAAGGATACGAGCCGATCTGGCATCGTTCCATCAACGGACATCATTATGTCGTTCCATTGGTTCCGGCAGCTCTTCTGCCGACCATTTCGTCAGCACCTCCCCTGCTCTACTGGCAGTGGTGCAACGAACCCTTCTACGTTGTAGAGGGCAAACCATGAACTGGGTAGCACTCTGCTATATGTCAGAGTATCCTGCTACGCACTTTCTGAGCTATTCTTAGCTTCTTTAGAAATTTCAGCAGCACTTCCTCTCTTTTATGGAGAAAGCGTGCGTTTCTTTTATCCATTTCAGCGGCATCTTCCCTCTTTGGTAGGAAATCGCCACGCTTAATTCAGGAAAATGGATGCGCACCGTTGTGCGTACTTTGCATCCATCAAGGTTGCTGGAACCCTGGGCCATAGCCAGGCCATACGTAATTGACTTAGTTTTTACGTAAAGAGCATTTTGCCAAAAAGTGAAGCCTTTCCAATAGGGGCTTCATTCGTCAAGCAGAATCTTGAACGAGGAGCGGTCAGGGAATCGTATTGGCGATTTGGAGTTGATCTCCATTTGAACGCTCATAATACGCGTCATATATATAGTATAAGCAGAAGCTTGTGCTTTATACAGCGGCGGCGTAAAGAAATGCATATACTATTGTTCAGGGTGTGTAACTGAACGAAATATTCTACATATATAACAAAACAGAAGCCTTGGCATCGTTCGACGCGACGGCGTAAGTAAATACATTGCAGAAAGCAGGAGCCTTGGCATCGTTCGACGCGACGGCGTAAGTAAATGCATAATCGGAAGTGCAGTAATCGGAAGTGCAGAAAACAGGGAGCCTTGGCATCATACGATGCGACGACAAAGGTAAATTACATAGCCTGTGCGATATAAGACGCGTCGGCAGAATCAGCAGATATACACCTAGATCCGTATCCAACGATAGTTACGAGGCGAGCGAGTGAACACCGAAGTGTTCTAAAGGGCTCAACCAAGAACTAGGGCGAGATACCATTTTAAAAAAATGCATATACTGCGTGTTTGAACATAGATATATCCGACGATAGTTACGAGACGAGCGGGTGAACACCGAAGTGTCCAAAAAGGGCTCAATCAAGAACTAAAACAAGATACTACTTCAGAAAGTATATTCTATATACAAACAATCAAATACTTGAGAGAGATGAATCAATGAAGCGAACTTACTTCAAATTGTGGAAGAAACAGCTCCGGGTTGCTTCTTTGGCTTCAAACCTTCCTTCGAGAGGTCAGACTAAGTCAGATGAAGCTGACTTAGTTGGGAAAGAGGTAGAGCAGGTCAAGCTACTCAACCTAAGTGGTTTGAACCAAACAGGGTTCGATCCAAGTCAACTGGGTTCAGCAGGTTCGAACTCAGCTCAAGTAGGCTAAGTCTGGGTTCAGAAACCCAAACCAGAATCAAGACCAAAAAGGACTTTGACTTTGACTTTAAACCCAACTAGGTTCAAGTCAAGTCAACTGGGTTTGGACCAGGTCAAGTGGGTTCAGACCCAGGTTAGGTGGGTTAGGACCAGGTCAGGCAGGCTCAGGCTAAGTCAGGCAGGCTCAGACCAGGTCAGGTGGGCTCAGGTGGGCTAGGCTAGGTAGGGGAGGTTTAGGAGAGAGAGAGAAGGCAAGAGAGAGGGGGTCGATTTTTATGAGAAGAGAGAGAGTGGGGAGGGCTATTTATAGCCCAAGCCCACCTCCTCTTGGGTTTTTCCATGCCCCTTCTACCCCCTTGGCTTCTTTTTAATTCCAAGAGGTTCCTTGGTGTGGGGCCCACTTGGATATTCCATGGGATATTTTTGTGGGTCCCACCAGATATTTTCTGAGGAATATTTCTGTGGGTCCCACCAATATTTCCGTGGGTCCCGCAAGAATTTCGGGTTTTCGGCGATTTTTTTCCGAAAAATTCTGAGTACGCCATTCCCTTCGTATTGACGTAACTAAGAAAGTTGGCTCGCAGGAATCCTTTGATTTCGTTCAGGTAGGAAGTTATGGCTTCTAGAGGGTTTGAGCATATATTCGCGATTCGACGAATATCCTAAGTATAACTGGCTCGCAGGAATTGATTCGTTTCGCATTCTGAGAAAAATGCTATTTTTATCGGTAAATGCCTCATGAATTTTATTCAGATATTTTCTGAAAAATTGCGGGTCTTACATCATTACCCCCTTAAAGGAATTTCGTCCGCGAAATTCAGCTAAGAGTACAAGGTGAAGAATTATAGATATTTATCCCGCATATCCGATTCAGGCTGCCAAATGAAATCATCGATTCCATGATGCTGCCACCTCACTTTAACAAGTGGAATGACCTTCGTTCTTAGCACTTGCTCCCGGCGGTCTATGATCTCCACTGGCCTTTCTTCTACCGTCATATCTTCTCGAATGTCAATATCTTCATGTTGAATGACGTGAGAAGGATCGTGAACGTATTTACGAAGCATTGATACGTGAAATACATCATGTATTTGCGCGTATTGTGGTGGCAATGCTACTCGGTAGGCAGTCTCTCCGATTTGGCTCAAAACTTCGAAGGGACCAACGAATATGGGGCTGAGCTTCCCCTTCTTTCCAAAATGAAACACACTCTTGGTTGGAGAGACCTTGATAAAAACCTTATCTCCAACCGCAAAAGTGAGTTCCCTACGCCGCTGATCGGCGTAGCTCTTCTGTCGACTCTGAGCAGTCAGTAGCTTCTTTTTGATCATGTGGACCTGCTCAGTATAATGCTGCAACACAATGGGCGAGTCCAAGGTTCGCTCACCCACTTCACCCCAATGGATTGGTGATCGACAGGGTCGCCCGTACAAGGCTTCATACGGTGCCATCCCAATGCTAGCGTGGTGGCTATTATTATAAGCAAATTCAGCCAACGCTAGGTGGGAATCCCAATCACATTTCCATTCCAGCATACAGGCTCTTAGCATATCTTCAAGAGTCTGTATGGTTCGTTCTGATTGCCCATCTGTTTGGGGATGGAATGTTGTACTGAACTTGAGTTTCGTCCCCAGGGCTCTCTGAAGTTGCTCCCAAAAGTGAGAGGTGAACTTCGGGTCACGATCAGATATAATCGAAATCGACACTCCATGGAGTCTAACGATTTCCCGAATGTAGATCTCTGCCAATCGTTCAGTTGAGTATCGAGTGTTGATTGGCAGGAAGTGAGCAGACTTGGTGAGTCTGTCCACGATCACCCATATCGAATCGTGTTGTCTCTTGGATCGAGGCAATCCAACGATGAAATCCATCGTAATGCCTTCCCATTTCCATTCTGGAATCTCGATCCGTTGCATCTTTCCACCAAGTCGCTGATCTTCGATCTTAACTTGCTGGCAGATCAAACACTTCGAGACAAACGTAGCCACATCACGCTTCATACCCTTCCACCAGTACTTTCTCTGTAAATCTCGAAACATCTTCGTACCCCTAGGGTGGATAGTATATTTGCTACTATGGGCCTCCTGGAGTACGTCCTGTCTTAGCTCAGGGTTATTTGGAACCCAAATTCTTTCTTCCATCCATATTCCTTCATCTTCTTTCAAATGGAAGAAAGTGTCATCTTTTTCAGCACGAGCTTTCAATTCCAAGTACTGGGGATCCTTGAACTGTTCGGCTACGATGCGATCGAGGAACTCAATGTGGATCGTCAAACATGACATTTGGATTCTACCTGAATCAGCCAAAAATGGCTTCCACTTGACGAAATCCTCCATCAACTTCCATTGTCCAGTTAGGCTGGCCAGAGTGCCAACAGTCTTGCGACTAAGGGCATCTGCTACAACATTCGCCTTTCCAGGGTGATAGGAAAGCGTGAATTCATAGTCTTTAAGGAATTCCAGCCATCGCCGTTGCCGCATATTGAGTTCTTTTTGAGAAAAGAGGTATTTTAGGCTTTTATGGTCCGACATGACCTCAAATTTCTCTCCATACAGGTAGTGTCGCCAGATTTTAAGCGCGAACACTACCGCGGCAAGCTCAAGATCGTGGGTTGGATAATTTTTCTCATGGACTCTCAACTGTCGTGACGCATAGGCGATTACTTTGCCATGCTGCATCAACACACAACCCAAACCTGTTCCTGAGGCATCGGTATATGCCACGACGCCTCCCTGACCAGAAGGTAAGGTAAGGACAGGGGCAGTGGTAAGCCTCTGTTTGAGAACCTCAAAGCACTCCTTACACTGGTCAGTCCATTCAAACTTGACTCCCTTTTTAAGTAATTTCGTCATCGGTACGGCGATTCGGGAGAAGTCTTGTATGAACTTCCGATAATATCCGGCAAGTCCAAGGAAGCTACGGACCTCAGTGATATTTTCTGGCTGCTTCCAGTCCATCACAACTTCCACCTTCGCAGGATCCACTGCGATTCCATCTTTTGAGATCACATGACCAAGGAACATCACTTTATCTAGCCAGAATTCACATTTTGAAAACTTAGCATAGAGTTGGTTATCTTGAAGGGTTTTCAAGATGATTTTCAAGTGCTCCACGTGTTGTTCCTTGTTCTCAGAATATACGAGAATGTCATCAATAAAGACGATGACAAAGCTATCCAAATATGGTCTGAATATTCGGTTCATTAGATCCATAAAGGCAGCAGGCGCATTAGTGAGTCCGAAGGGCATTACTACGAACTCATAATGGCCATATCTCGTTCTGAAGGCAGTCTTAGGTATGTCCTCTTCCTTTACTCTGAGTTGATGGTACCCTGACCTGAGGTCGATCTTGGAGAACACCCTCGCTGTTCTGAGTTGATCAAATAAGTCCTCAATCCGAGGCAACGGGTACTTATTTTTAACAGTTGTCTGGTTAAGCATCCGATAATCGATGCATAACCGAAGGGATCCATCCTTCTTCTTTACAAACAGCACTGGGGCTCCCCACGGTGACACACTAGGACGGATGAACCCTTGTTCCATCAGTTCTTCCAACTGACACTTCAACTCACTGAGTTCAGCTGGCGCCTGTGATCATCGCAAAATTTTTCCTCTTTCGTTGTTTCTCTCTCTTCCTTCTCTTTTCCTTTTCTAACCCCTATTCTCCTCCTTTTTGACGGGAGAAGAATAAAAGAAAGAAAAGAAAGAGAAAAGAGAAGAGAAAAGAGAAGAGAGAGAGAAGAGGAACTCTTTTGCGGGTTTTCACTTGACCTAAATTTGAAAAATATTTAGCAAATAACTCACCTCCGTTTTGAAAATTTGCGGGAAAAAAATGGAGAGACGGGATTCGCTCGTCGGTACGAGGTTCGACCGTTCCTGGCGCCTTTACCAGGGGTAATCGAACCAAGGATCGAATCTATGCCTTTTGCTTTGCCTAAATATAATCTAAGAATTTATTCTAAGTCTAAAAGATGCACAAAGAATCATGCTTGTGCAATGCAAGGATGTATGCTCTTTTGAAAATTGATTTAGAAATTTCCAAGTATTCTGAGATGAACTCGGTAAAGGGATGAAGAAATGATTTAATCTAACTTAGAACTTGAGATAGATCAGAGGAGTTTTAAGTTTTTGAAGTAAATCAGGATCGGAAGAATAAATGAGAAAGAATGACTTGAAGCTTTGAAATGAAGTAAAATGAATTTTCAAAGTCAGAAATGGATTTTGAATTTGAACTTGAATTTATGAAAGGAAATGAATACTTGAGATGGAATTGAATTTAGATTTTTAAATTTGGAATGGATCCGAGATAATCAAATGGTATTTCAGGATAGAAATGGATTTAGGGAGTTTAGATAATATCTGAAAATGGGATTGGATTTGAAATCTGGAATTGGGAATGGAATTGGATCTAAAGATGGATTTAATATCTGAGATCTGATATAAAATTGGGTTCTGGATCCTAAGGTGGATTTGGATCTGAAGTCTGAGATCCGAATCTAGAATTGGGTTCTGGATCCTAGAATGGATTTGGATCTGAAGTCTGAGATCCAAAGTAGAATTGGTTTCTCGATCCTAGGATGGATTTTGGATTTGTAATTTGAGATCCAAGGTGAAGTTGGATTCTGGATCCTAACACGGAATTGGATCTGAAGTCTAAGATCCAAAGTGAAATTGGAATCTGGATCCTGAAGGGGAATTGGATCTAAAGTCCGAGATCTAGAAAGTGGAATTGGACTCTGGATCCTAAAGAGAAATTGGATCTGAAGTCTGAGATCCAATATGAGTGTTGAATCCTGGATCCTAAAATGGATTTGGAGTTAAATTCAGAAGATGAATCAAGAACTTCCAAGTTTAATTTGAACTTGAAAAATGATTTTTAGAAATTGAATCTTGAATATACAAATGAATTTCAAAGTTTAAATTGGATTTTAAATTTAAGATAGAATTTGGAATTTGAAATACAAGATGTTTCTGAAGTTTCAAAGTCAAATGGGACTTTGAAATTGAATTCTTGAATCCTTTTGAGAAATAGAATTGAATTTGAATTTATAAATAGGATTTGATCCGAGAAATGAAGGAAAGAATTACTTGTATTTATGAAAAAGAAATTTTAAAAATATGATGCAATTCTATCCTAAATGATGAATGAATTTAAATTTTTGAAATTGGATTTTAAAAAGCTATTCCATTCTTTAAATGAGTTAAAATAAGATTGAAGATATAATACATCCTCGACTATGGTCATTGAATGTATTATATAATAATCTATATTTAAACTCAGGTGAAGAATGAAACACATTTGGTGCTTTTATAGAATTTAAAATGAAATTAACTCTCAATATACCCTGACTATGGTCATTGGTATATATTTTGAATTAATTTTAGGTTAAATTCTGATAAAAGAAGAAATATTTAAGGAAAATATGATGAATTTTGAAAATGGATCCAGTGTGGATCCAGTGTTATTTCGGAAAAGATAAAAATACTAAGTTTTGTCCACACCCTGACTATGGCCATTGATATGGATCATCAACTTAGGATTAATTTACCTCTTACGAAATGGTGCACGTGCCATTCGTGTTTCACCATTTGTGAATTTTGAGAAATAAAGGAGAAAATATGAGAACAAGTAATTCATGGTATTTATAATGCTCATTTATTCTATCTAAACAGGAAATAAAAAATTCTCATTAAATGGGATTATTACAATTCTAAAAGAAATGGATAATAAAATCTCCTAATCCAAGAGCAAAGACAATTTTTCGCACTTACCTGCAAAACAAGAGGCAAAAAGGGACAAGGACAACATAACAGTTACGAAGAAAGGAAGTAAAGGTAGGATTTAGATGTATGAGATAAAAGAGAAGAAATGTACTTAAATGAGAAATAATGATATCATGAGATTGAAAATGTGATGATAGAAATGTATAGATGATAGAAATGTAAAATATGATAGCTTATGACAGTAATACTAATGTGATCTCTTTGATCATGTCATAACAAGATCAAATGTTTCAGATTTACTATGTTGTTAGGCGATGAACCTAGAATAATGTAAAATAACTAGACCATTCATTTTGCTCACTTCGACTCAACATTTGAAAGATCAAATAGACAATAGCTTTGCAAACAACAATTAATAGACCAGAAGTCAAACCGACAGATTCATTAGACATCAATCAACAGTTTAGAATGCCACAGTGAAAAGTTATAAATGTAATATCAATGATAAAAGTTAGAACTCAGAAAGTAAAAGGTCCTGAATATGACATCAAAACATTAACAACTAGAACTTAAACAATCAACAGGAATTTGACATTCAGTGAATCGATTAACGCAGAGGATTAGTTGATTTACTTTCAAAACAGTACTCACAGGAGATCTCCATAGATGATGTCTAATTAAGCCGGAAAACTCAACAGGTCAATGGTTATTCACGCCAGAGATCAATAAACAATTGATCAAACACTCAGATTGTTATCAATTTATCTGTAATGCTCTTTAAAATAATCGCTTATCAGTAATCACATGTTCAAACAGTGAGGATCCGATCATCAGGATGAATCCAGAGATAAATCATTCTGATAAAAACAGAGTAAAATCAAGTTATTATTTACAAGTGATCAAAACAGGATAATCCTAAATAATTCTGATAAAGAAACACAATTAAAATTTACCTGGGAAGAAATCCCCTTTGTCAGAGGTTGAATAGTTGGTTCAGACATTTAGGTAGTCGTTTGATCGAAATCAAATGATCGATCACTTAATACCAGGGATGAATCATAGTTATGATATTATCTCAATTGCAGACAATCAAATGGTCAATGCCAGATTTTAAACAAACGAATTTGGAAATGAAGCACAAATCTGGTTTCAAATGTCAAGTTGGAATTCAGATGATCGAGTGCTGGAGTCCCGACGATCATCGATCAAACAGCTTGCCGGCAATCAAATTACTACCCAGCAATATGCAAATAATCAATGGTTCAAGCTTTAATCAGACTCCTACCTATCAGAATTGATCCAGGAACCTGAGCGATGCTGAAGGAAACCCAAAGTCAAAAGGATTCTGGCAGAGGTCCGGTAATACTCACCGGAGATTGATGGAGCTGGTAGAAACTTCAGGCGTCCGATTCCAAATTTCTGATGGCCTTTAATCAGGTAGAATATTAACAAAATTCCAGCAGAACTCCGTTCAGGTTGATCCAAACTTCCATTTGAATCGGAGATCAGTAGATCTGGTGATCATACTGTCACCGGATTCCACCATTTTATCGCCGGAAATGAGTAATAAAACGATCAGATGATTGATTACTCTTTTACAAATCAGATTTCAGTCACTGGAAATCTCATGGTCAATCACTGGAATTCCATAACTTGATTATTATAAATCAGGTCTTTGATGAATTATAGACAATCAACCGAACATTGAAACAGTTGATCTGTTTTTCCCCTTTTGAAACAAATTTAGAAAACATTTGCCGGAAAGATCACCACTCGATCAATCGTTATGATTTTGCAATCTTATCTTCTAAACTTGTTACAGAAAATAGGATGTGCTAAAGTTAATACGCCTAATATGATTGGAATTAGAAGTTTTATGTACAAATTGCAGGAAATCAGATTGAAGAAAGAACAGGAAAGAAAGAAAAAAAAAAAACTTACCGATTTAGCTCCAATCGATCTTGGGAAGAGAGGGCTCCTCTATTTACCAACCGGATTTCTTTCTCTTATCAGAAGAGAAAAGATGGGGACCCCAGGGAAAAGAGAAGCCGTAGATACTTGATGCGAGAGGGGATCCTCCAGAGAAAAAGCTCCTCCTCAGAAGAGGCTCGGGTGCCTCTTCTTAAAGAAGATGGGAAGCCCGATGGTTGAAGATGGAGGGTAAAAAAATGAGAGGGTTGTTTTGAGATCAACGGTGGGAGAGAGAGAAAAGAAATGCGCGGGAGATGGTTGTTGGAGATTTTCTAAAATTCCCAGGGGGGGCTCCTTTTCAGAACTTTTCTAAAAAATGGTAAAAAAGGAGGGTTTTCTCGCAAAAATTCCATTTTTCAAGTTTTAAAACCCTTTGCTTCCCTCAATTTTTGTTTTTTTTGTATTGTTTTTTCCATTTTTTTGTATTTTTGTAGTAGAAAACTAAGATTTTAAAAGAAAACTAAGTTTTAACTACTATTTTTTTGTATTTTTCTGAGAAATATTTACAAAAGTATTTTTCTGAGAATTTTAATCCATTTCGAGAGAATTTCTTCAGAAAAAGGGGTTTTTGACCCAGGTTTTGAGAAAATGTTCGAGTTTTGACACTCGAGTCGAGAAATACAATGTGATGGATCCAAACGGATGTCGAATGGATTGTCCGAGCTATTTAAAGGCTTTTTTTGGTATTTTCTATAATTTTGATTTAAAATTTGAACAAGGAGACTCAGATTTGGATTTGAACAATGGATCCAGATCCAAAATCAATTTAAACATATGAAATGAATTTAATTTCAATAAAACTAGAGGAATGAACTGGAATTTAGATTTGAAATGACCCATTTGCTCAGAAAATGAATTTAGGGGTAAAAAGGGAATATTTAAAAGATTTTGAAAAATTTGGGGTGTTTACAGATGCCCCTCTTTGCTACTAAGCCGGTTGAGAGCCGAGCTTAGTGGCAAAGACAACACTCCAAATTTTGAAAATGCCCCAGTCAGCAGATCTGAACTGGGTGTGGAAGAATTTGATTTAAAAAACATGGTTTTTCAAATTTTATCCTTGGATGGCTTTTGGAAGACGAAATCCTCGAACGTGATATGACTGATTAGAAAATGAGGAAATCGTGATGGGACTTTGGGTGATGATACTGAAATGATGAAGGATAAGGATTTAGATCAAGTCTCGTGGGTGAGACAAGATCAGTTTTTTGGAATGACTCAGGTTTTAGCCCTAAACCTGGATGGGGCAAAGATATATCAAAATAATCTGAATGGGGAAAGGAATATATGAGGACTTTGATGGGACATTTTTTGAGAAAACGTCTCATGAGATAAAGCGCAAGTAGGATTTTATTCCGGATGGATATACAAAGCGTGGACTCCTTGATGGAAAGAGTCATGATGGGACTTGGGAGGAAACACCTCGTCAAAACGAGAAATTTCTTTAGAACGAGACTCAGGTTTAACCCAAACCTGAAAAAGGAAGATACCTCGATGCACGAGGTTCAGGCTTAACCCTTAACCTGAAGGGGACGACCATATGGAATCTCGAGTGAAGAGACCATGATGGGACCTTCGAAGTTTGGACGAACAAATCTGACAGGGGTTTGCGAAAGGAGGAAGGAAATGGGGTTCCCTAAAGCTTGAAAAAGGGATGAACTTGGGCGTCTCATTGCTGAGACTGAAACCAACTTTTGAATTTAATGATCTCTCGCAGGAAGTACAGTTTTTGACCCTTAACCTGAGTGGGAACAACCATACAGATTTCTCGAAACCGTGATGGGACAGGAGAGATACTTCAACTGAATGGGGTAACTCTTCTGGAAGATATAAACAACGCTAGGTTGCACCAAAAATGGATATCGAATATTTATTTCAGTCTTTAGAATATCTAGAAAATTTTGCCAATAAGATAAATTTATAGTTGACTTCAATGCTTGAAAATGTGCATATATGTGCAAAGATATCCCCTCTTTTACCTAGAGTATTTCCTCCAACGAGGTTAACTTCTCGGTCTTAAGAGTCAAATTCAAAATTTTAGCGCTGATGATTTTCTTCAAGGAAGTTATCAATTTTCTTGGTATGAGAAGAGAAGAAATATTCTCAATTTCATAAAAGCAAGTAGTGAAAAGACATTTGATAAAAGATATTTTGCATAAGAAAAGATGATTTCTGGCAATTTAGGCAGTTTGATATCTGAGTGTTTTCTCATGATGATCTTCTTGCACTCTTTTTGAGTCATTGGGCTTTTTCGGGCTTTTTACATCATCCTTCATTTTGGAGATGTCCTAAATTTTCTCTCTTTTTCAGGGAAGGGTACGTCACAAACTCCTTCATCTTGAAGATGTTCCGATCCTTCATTTTCTCAGGGATTATATATGATATTGGCTCAAAAGTCTTTAGATGATAGCTGGAATCAAATATCATTTAAGGTTTGTCGGTAGGTCCATCACACTCGCCTTCATCTCGACGGTGATCTGAACTTTCCCTGGAAGGATCCTTCACAAACTCCTTCATCTTGGTAGATGATCCAAATCTTCTTTGGCCCCGGGGGTCTACTCGCTTAATTCGCCTTCATCTTGACGACAATTGAGAGATCCCTTTTGCCGATATTTGATTGCAGCTTTAAACTGGATAAGGTGATATGGATTAAGTGGATTCTTTTATGGCTCAGGATATTTCCACTGTCTAATTGCCAGGAAATCATCTTTAAACATGCATCATAGCTATGATCAATATCAATTCGCTTCCGGCTTTTCAATGTCATCGAATATTTATTTCACTAATCATACCGAGGATATTTCTTTCATCTTTTTGGTTGATCACCAGGAAAAAGACTTGAATTTTACCTCTTTTTCGCAAAGAGTTTCACCTTTTATGAAGAAAATACTAGAGGTAATCCGAGGTAATTCTTTTGTGCAGTAAGATTTATTTGGAATCAACAAATATTTTTAGCAGATTGGCAAAGTTTTCATGACTTCTATGTGAAATATTTACTCAATATAGATTTTGATGCGACCTTTAGTTGCAATTTATGATTTTGGACATTCTGATCAGTAAAACTGGAACCTTTCATTTAACGACCAGCGAAGGAGCTGAAACCTTTCATTTAATGACTAGTGAAAACTGGGACATTTCATTTAACGACCAACGAAGGAGTTGGAACATTTTATTTAACGACCAACGAAGTAGCTGGAACATTTCATTTAGCGACCAGCGAAGTAGCTGGAACATTTCATTTAGCGACCAGCGAAGTAGCTGGAACATTTCATTTAATCATTTAACGACCAGCGAAATAGCTGGGACATTTCATTTAATCATTTAACGACCAACGAAGTAGCTGGGACATTTCATTTAATCATTTAACGACCAGCGAAGTAGCTGGGATATTTCATTTAATCATTTAACGACCAGCGAAGTAGCTGGGACATTTCATTTAATCATTTAACGACCAACGAAGTAGCTGGGACATTTCATTTAATCATTTAACGACCAACGAAGTAGCTGGGACATTTCATTTAATCATTTAACGACCAGCGAAGTAGCTGGGACATTTCATTTAATCATTTAACGACCAGCGAAGTAGCTGGGACATTTCATTTAATCATTTAACGACCTGATTTAAGATTGAGACTTTTGAAAGACAACCAATACGAGGACTGAACTTGATCTTTAGATTTAAAATCTTTAGCAAAATAACCAGTGCGAGCACTAGGTTTTCCAACTGAGAGTCGGGAAGGAGATCGGCCTATTTAAAATATTTAGAGATCGAAGCAACAAGAATGGTCGGGGTTTCAGGATTATCCCTTATCCTAAAGGGGAAATAGAATAGACATTTTGAAGAGAATTTAGAAAAAGAATGATTCAGGTTTATCCCTTAACCTGAAGGGGAAATATAAGATTTTATAAAGAGATAACCTGAGACTTGAATTTAGAAGGGGTATGACAAGATTTAGAATTTATAATCTATGATTTAGATGGACCAGGTATGTGACGGGGAATATAAAAAGAATAAACTTTGAGAAGAGAAAAGGATATAGAACTTTGAAAAAAAATGTAGAACATTTGAGAAAATTGATTTATTTTTGTAAAAAGAATTCTCACAGGTAGCATGGTTGCCCCTATGAGTGATCTCAGAATTATCCCTTGTCCTGAAATGGGAAGAAGAATAGAATTTAAAGAGAAATTGATATAAATTTAGAAATCAATAAAGATCGATAAAAACTTGTATTTGCAAAAAGAATTCTCATAGGTAGCATTGTTGCCCCTACGAGAGGTCTCAGGATTATCCCTTATCCTGAATGGGAAAAGAATAGGATTTAAGGAAAATTTAATGAAGGGAAATTTATATAAATCTAAAAAATCAACAAAGATTGGCAAAACTTGTATTTACAAAAGAATCCTCATAGGTGGCGTTATTGCTCCTACGAGGGGTTTCAGGATTTTCCCTTATCCTGAATGGGAAAAAGAATAGAATTTAAAGAGATTTAATGAAGGGGAATTGATATAAATCTAAAAAAAAAATCAACAAAGATTGACAAAACTTGTATTTACAAAAGAATCCTCATAGGTAGCGTTATTGCTCCTACGAGGGGTTTCAGGATTTTCCCTTATCCTGAATGGGAGAAAAATTTAAGAAAATTTAGCGAAGGCAAATTGATATAAATCTAGACAGTCAATTAAGATTAACAAAAACTTGTATTTACAAAAGAATCCTTATAGGTAGCGTTGTTGCTCCTACAAGGGGTTTCAGGATTATCCCTTATCCTGAATGGGAACACCTCGGACAACGAGGGTCAGGTTTATCCCTTAACCTGAAAGGGGCTACAAAGAATATTTAGAAAATACCTCATGGGAAAGAGGCATCAGGTTTATCCCTTAACCTGAAAGGGTGATGGATTGATAAAATTTAATGGATTTGAGGAAGTATTGATAAATTTGATAAAACTTGATAAAATTGATGTAGACTTGATAAAAATATGAATAAAATGAATGAAACTGATAAAGGTATCAAAATTAGCTGAAGATTTACAAGATTTGAGAAAAAAAAAGTTTTTCTGATCCTGCCTGCATATGGGATCTTGGAAGGAAAATGTTTATTTAAAAGATAAATGAGAAATCATTTTGGGAGAAGAAAATCCACCACAAGAAGAATGATCAGCGCGAGATTTGATCCTTTAAATCAAACATGAGAGATCATCATGAGGGTTAATTTTCGAAGGCAATGGTTTTGAATACCTAATTTTGAAGAAGAAGATCAACAATAGACCTGATTTCTAAAAAATAATAGTTTGAAATTGATAATAAGATCAATACCAGGGTTGATCTTTAAAGGTAATACTTAAAAACCAATCTTGGAAGATAAGACCAACACAGGGTCGATCTTTGAATATAATGATTTAAAACCCATTTTTGGAAGATAAGACCAATGCAATGATTGATCTTTGAATATGATGATTTATAACCCATTTTAAAAGATAAGAGCAACGCCAGGGTTGATCTTTGAAAAGTTTTGAGATCAATTTTGGAGGATAAGACCAACGCAAGGGTTGATCTTTTGAATAAAAAGATTTGAAATCTATTTTGGAAGATAAGATCAAATACAAGGATTGATCTTTGAATATAAAGGTTTTGAAATCCACTTTGAAAGATAAAGGTTGGTCTATAAAGATTTGAAATCCATTTTGAAAGATAAGACCAACACAAAGGTTGATCTTTGAATATAAAGATTTAAACTCCATTTTGAGAGATAAGATCAACACAAGGATTGATCTTTGAATATAAAAGTTTAAATTTCATTTTGGAAGATAAGACCAACACAAGGGTTGATCTTTCAATATAATGGTTTGAAAAACTTATTTTTGAAGACATGATCAACACGAGGGTTGATTTTTTTTGTCAAAGGTTAGACCAAGGAATATTTGAACTCTTTGGTCATAATGAAGATTTTTTTAAAATTTCATGATTTTTGAAAAAGCCCTCATAGGTAATATCATTTCTCTCATGAATGATGTCAGGATTGTCTCGCATTCTGAAAAGAACAGGAATTTAAATGCTCCAGTATAGCGAAAGAAGGAAGTATTTGAATAAAGAGAAATTGACATTTCATTGATAAGCAAAAGGTTCGATGACAACTGAATATTTACAAGAACTTGAAAAAGGAAAGGACTCATAGAAGACTGGGCTGACTAGCCCCTACAAGACAACTGACAAAAAGAGACAAAAGCAAACAAAAACTTTGGCTTTATCAATTCTTTGAGTGGTCCGGGAATGGTTCTGTCAGGACTGCTGGCTGCTTTTCTTCCTCGTCCTCTATCAGCTCACTTCTGTCAATGCAGTCTTGTATCATGTGCTTGAGGACGAAACAGTGCTCTGTGTCGTGCCCCGTTGCCCTATGGAACTTGCAGAATTGATCTTTGAATTTTCCCAACATTACAGGAGGATCTGCGATTTTAGGGAGTTTGATCATCCCGTGCTTCAAAAGGTAATTCATAATCACTTCTAAACTCTCAGATAACGGAGTGAAGACTCGATCTTTCTCCCACTTGATGTACTTGGGCTTCTCTTGAAGATCATCCTTTTGCTGAAGGCCAATTGGAAGCGGCTTATTATTGTTTTTAAAGGATCCCTCCTTCTGCCCCTTGTTCTGATCTACTCTCGGACCACTGCCACTGTTGGTCTTGTTTCCCTTGCTGTCGCTGCCAAGATTATTGCAGGAGGTATCAACTGAATGAGCAAATTGCGCCTTCTTCTTCTGGTCTTGGACATTCTTGACCAGAGGCGTGCCTTCGTAAAGTCCGTTTTCTATTCCTGCTTCGAGCCATTCAGCTCGCTCAATCAACTTGATGAAGGATTTCGCCGGGGAAGTGGCGATGAGGCTCCTTATGGGCTGAGAGAAAATGTTGAGGATCACCTGCAATGCGTGCTCCTCAGGAATGGGTACCTTCATTTTATTGCAGGTGCTTCTCCACCTGTGAATGAAATCACCTGGTCTCTCATTCTCTTCTTGCTTCAGGTTGTAAAGATGATTTAATGTAGGTGAGGCTTCAGTGTTGAATAAGAAGCGCTCGATGAACAGATTTACTACCTTATCGAACTCTCGTAGTTCGATAGGATTCACGTGATCAGCATACCATCTGGCTGCTATACCCTCCAGACTGCGGGGAAAACAGATGAATAAAGCCCTGTTATCTTTCCTGAAACGGCTGCACTCTGCATAAAATGTGGCCAGGTGGGCTTTAGGGTTGCCAGTCCCGTCAAATTTGAGAAACTTACGGGGAAGATTCTCCAAGTTATCATCCCCATCTAGACCATCATAAAAATCTTCGCCGGTGTAGGTCTGCTTGCCCTTACCCTTGGCTTGAATGTCCTTGATTGCTCGACTCATTTCCTTCATCTGCTTGCTCATCAGGTCCTCTGCTGGAGCCCCAGACTTGGCCTTGTTGACAGATTCAGGCTCTTCTGCAGCTATTTTTACGGACTGCTTTGGAGGATTCTGTCTGTAGAAATCTGCTCTTCCTCTTCTGACTCTTCCTCGACTGACTCTGATTCCTCAGAAGTAGTGTCTGGCTGCACCTTCTTTTTGATGATTCTGATTGTCTTTTTCACAGGCTTCTTCTTCAGCTTGCTATTAGGAGCTGCCTCTTTCAGCTTGGCCTCAGCTTGCTCCGACATCATCCTTGCCATCATCTTTTGGAACATGTCATACATAGCGGGGTCGATGTCATCTTTCTTGTTCTGACCCTGTCCCCTGACTGATTTAGGAGAGCTTATCTCTTCCGCCTCACTGTCGCTGAGTTGAGGAACTATTTCTTTTCCCCCTCTTGTAGTGACCATTTTTGAAATATCAGAACTCTCTGTGGAGGAAAAGTGGAGGTTTTTAGACCAAAGATACTTTTTGGAGATATTTTGACAAAGAGGAAGGATTTAGTTTGAAATTTAAAAAAATTGTATCCCATTACTAGGGATTGAGTCACCACAAGATTTGTGACAATTGCGCTGTTTACTCTACGAGGGAGAGTAACCAACTAAAGATATGAAGGAAGATACCATTTTGAAAAAGGATATCTCTTGACGGAAAGAGATTTTTATGAAAATATAAACAAGAATAAAAACAGAAGAAAATAAAAGGAAAAATGGAATTTGAGAATAAATGGTAAGGATTTAAAAAATTTGAAGAACTTGCAGGCAGGATCAGAAGAATTTGGAAGAATTTTTAGAAGAAGAAGAAGAAAAGGATAAAGAAAAATACACCTGGGTTTTAAAAATAAAGAGGACATTTTGAAACATATACCCAGGGTTTTGGAAAATATAAGGAAGATATAAAATATCACACAATCACAGATATACAAGCAAGGATATACAAACAACACTCCCTAAAGCTGACTCTATATGCAATATTTGAAATGGCTGATAGGACCTTAATCCTAACTCTAAGATTTATATCATCTGATTCCAATCAAGGTACGCTGATATACTCAAGCCGAAGCTCGAAGTACGTGGCATATAAAGTATTTACTCCGGTTCTAAGGTAAAGGCTTCCCAACATCCTTGAGCACCTACCGATATACCTCGGACTATGGCCCTTAGGTACGTGGTAGGGGGGCGCGAACCCAAATAAGTGATCCAGTTGTGAGGCTCTCTCCCGAACTATGGTTCAGTGAGACAGCCCAACAACGTGAAGACCGGGACAATATAGGTAGGGATGTTTTCAAAATATGATCAACATGCAATGAAATCAGAAGGCTCTAATGCAAGTCCTAAAGAGATAGATTTAAATAAAGAGAATCATACACTTGCATACATTGTTTTGCATTCAATCCCTAAAAATTGAGGAGAGTTGTATTTAAAACCTAAATCTAATGTGAACATGGAATATTCTCCTCAATATGGTCCTACCAAACCATACTTAGATCCTATATGCAATGATGTCAGCTTTAGGACAGAGTCTAGGCTCCTAAGGTTTGCATGAAAATGAAGCTGACATAGAAGAATAAAGACTTAGATAATATTAAAGCAAAGCAAAGGCATAGATTCAACCAGACAAAGATGAGTCCCATCACGATCGCCAAAACTGTGATCATCGCAAAATTTTTCCTCTTTCGTTGTTTCTCTCTCTTCCTTCTCTTTTCCTTTTCTAACCCCTATTCTCCTCCTTTTTGACGGGAGAAGAATAAAAGAAAGAAAAGAAAGAGAAAAGAGAAGAGAAAAGAAAGAGAGAGAGAAGAGGAACTCTTTTGCGGGTTTTCACTTGACCTAAATTTGAAAAATATTTAGCAAATAACTCGCCTCCGTTTTGAAAATTTGCGGGAAAAAAATGGAGAGACGGGATTCGCTCGTCGGTACGAGGTTCGACCGTTCCTGGCGCCTTTACCAGGGGTAATCGAACCAAGGATCGAATTTATGCCTTTTGCTTTGCCTAAATATAATCTAAGAATTTATTCCAAGTCTAAAAGATGCACAAAGAATCATGCTTGTGCAATGCAAGGATGTATGCTCTTTTGAAAATTGATTTAGAAATTTTCAAGTATTCTGAGATGAACTCGGTAAAGGGATGAAGAAATGATTTAATCAGGATCGGAAGAATAAATGAGAAAGAATGACTTGAAGCTTTGAAATGAAGTAAAATAAATTTTCAAAGTCAGAAATGGATTTTGAATTTGAACTTGAATTTATGAAAGGAAATGAATACTTGAGATGGAATTGAATTTAGATTTTTAAATTTGGAATGGATCCGAGATAATCAAATGGTATTTCAGGATAGAAATAGATTTAGGGAGTTTAGATAATATCTGAAAATGGGATTGGATTTGAAATCTGGAATTGGGAATGGAATTGGATCTAAAGATGGATTTAATATCTGAGATCTGATATAAAATTGGGTTCTGGATCCTAAGGTGGATTTGGATCTGAAGTCTGAGATCCGAATGTAGAATTGGGTTCTGGATCCTGGAATGGATTTGGATCTGAAGTCTGAGATCCAAAGTAGAATTGGTTTCCGGATCCTAGGATGGATTTTGGATTTGTAATTTGAGATCCAAGGTGAAGTTGGATTCTGGATCCTAACACGGAATTGGATCTGAAGTCTAAGATCCAAAGTGAAATTGGAATCTGGATCCTGAAGGGGAATTGGATCTAAAGTCCGAGATCTAGAAAGTGGAATTGGACTCTGGATCCTAAAGAGGAATTGGATCTGAAGTCTGAGATCCAATATGAGTGTTGAATCCTGGATCCTAAAATGGATTTGGAGTTAAATTCAGAAGATGAATCAAGAACTTCCAAGTTTAATTTGAACTTGGAAAATGATTTTTAGAAATTGAATCTTGAATATACAAATGAATTTCAAAGTTTAAATTGGATTTTAAATTTAAGATAGAATTTGGAATTTGAAATACAAGATGTTTCTTAAGTTTCAAAGTCAAATGGAACTTTGAAATTGAATTCTTGAATCCTTTTGAGAAATAGAATTGAATTTGAATTTATAAATAGGATTTGATCCGAGAAATGAAGGAAAGAATTACTTGTATTTATGAAAAAGAAATTTTAAAAATATGATGCAATTCTATCCTAAATGATGAATGAATTTAAATTTTTGAAATTGGATTTTAAAAAGCTATTCCATTCTTTAAATGAGTTAAAATAAGATTGAAGATATAATACATCCTTGACTATGGTCATTGAATGTATTATATAATAATCTATATTTAAACTCAAGTGAAGAATGAAACACATTTGGTGTTTTTATAGAATTTAAAATGAAATTAACTCTCAATATACCCTGACTATGGTCATTGGTATATATTTTGAATTAATTTTAGGTTAAATTCTGATAAAAGAAGAAATATTTAAGGAAAATATGATGAATTTTGAAAATGGATCCAGTGTGGATCCAGTGTTATTTCGGAAAAGATAAAAATACTAAGTTTTGTCCACACCCTGACTATGGCCATTGATATGGATCATCAACTTAGGATTAATTTACCTCTTACGAAATGGTGCACGTGCCATTCGTGTTTCACCATTTGTGAATTTTGAGAAATAAAGGAGAAAATATGAGAACAAATAATTCATGGTATTTATAATGCTCATTTATTCTATCTAAACAGGAAATAAAAAATTCTCATTAAATGGGATTATTACAATTCTAAAAGAAATGGATAATAAAATCTCCTAATCCAAGAGCAAAGACAATTTTTCGCACTTACCTGCAAAACAAGAGGCAAAAAGGGACAAGGACAACATAACAGTTACGAAGAAAGGAAGTAAAGGTAGGATTTAGATGTATGAGATAAAAGAGAAGAAATGTACTTAAATGAGAAATAATGATATCATGAGATTGAAAATGTGATGATAGAAATGTATAGATGATAGAAATGTAAAATATGATAGCTTATGACAGTAATACTAATGTGATCTCTTTGATCATGTCATAACAAGATCAAATGTTTCAGATTTACTATGTTGTTAGGCGATGAACCTAGAATAATGTAAAATAACTAGACCATTCATTTTGCTCACTTCGACTCAACATTTGAAAGATCAAATAGACAATAGCTTTGCAAACAACAATTAATAGACCAGAAGTCAAACCGACAGATTCATTAGACAGCAATCAACAGTTTAGAATGCCACAGTGAAAAGTTATAAATGTAATATCAATGATAAAAGTTAGAACTCAGAAAGTAAAAGGTCCTGAATATGACATCAAAACATTAACAACTAGAACTTAAACAATCAACAGGAATTTGACATTCAGTGAATCGATTAACGCAGAGGATTAGTTGATTTACTTTCAAAACAGTACTCACAGGAGATCTCCATAGATGATGTCTAATTAAGCCGGAAAACTCAACAGGTCAATGGTTATTCACGCCAGAGATCAATAAACAATTGATCAAACACTCAGATTGTTATCAATTTATCTGTAATGCTCTTTAAAATAACCGCTTATCAGTAATCACATGTTCAAACAGTGAGGATCCGATTATCAGGATGAATCCAGAGATAAATCATTCTGATAAAAACAGAGTAAAATCAAGTTATTATTTACAAGTGATCAAAACAGGATAATCCTAAATAATTCTGATAAAGAAACACAATTAAAATTTACCTGGGAAGAAATCCCCTTTGTCAGAGGTTGAATAGTTGGTTCAGACATTTAGGTAGTCGTTTGATCGAAATCAAATGATCGATCACTTAATACCAGGGATGAATCATAGTTATGATATTATCTCAATTACAGACAATCAAATGGTCAATGCCAGATTTTAAACAAACGAATTTGGAAATGAAGCACAAATCTGGTTTCAAATGTCAAGTTGGAATTCAGATGATCGAGTGCTGGAGTCCCGACGATCATCAATCAAACAGCTTGCCGGCAATCAAATTACCACCCAGCAATATGCAAATAATCAATGGTTCAAGCTTTAATCAGACTCCTACCTATCAGAATTGATCCAGGAACCTGAGCGATGCTGAAGGAAACCCAAAGTCAAAAGGATTCTGGCAGAGGTCCGGTAATACTCACCGGAGATTGATGGAGCTGGTAGAAACTTCAGGCGTCCGATTCCAATTTTCTGATGGCCTTTAATCAGGTAGAATATTAACAAAATTCCAGCAGAACTCCGTTCAGGTTGATCCAAACTTCCATTTGAATCGGAGATCAGTAGATCCGGTGATCATACTGTCACTGGATTCCACCATTTTATCGCCGGAAATGAGTAATAAAATGATCAGATGATCGATTACTCTTTTACAAATCAGATTTCAGTCACTGGAAATCTCATGGTCAATCATTGGAATTCCATAACTCGATTATTATAAATCAGGTCTTTGATGAATTATAGACAATCAACCGAACATTGAAACAGTTGATCTGTTTTTCCCCTTTTGAAACAAATTTAGAAAACATTTGCCGGAAAGATCACCACTCGATCAATCGTTATGATTTTGCAATCTTATCTTCTAAACTTGTTACAGAAAACAGGATGTGCTAAAGTTAATACGCCTAATATGATTGGAATTAGAAGTTTTATGTACAAATTGCAGGAAATCAGATTGAAGAAAGAACAGGAAAGAAAGAAAAAAAAAAAAACTTACCGGTTTAGCTCCAATCGATCTTGGGAAGAGAGGGCTCCTCTGTTTACCAACCGGATTTCTTTCTCTTATCAGAAGAGAAAAGATGGGGACCCCAGGGAAAAGAGAAGCCGTAGATACTTGATGCGAGAGGGGATCCTCCAGAGAAAAAGCTCCTCCTCAGAAGAGGCTCGGGTGCCTCTTCTTAAAGAAGATGGGAAGCCCGATGGTTGAAGATGGAGGGTAAAAAAATGAGAGGGTTGTTTTGAGATCAACGGTGGGAGAGAGAGAAAAGAAATGCGCGGGAGATGGTTGTTGGAGATTTTCTAAAATTCCCAGGGGGGGCTCCTTTTCAGAACTTTTCTAAAAAATGGTAAAAAAGGAGGGTTTTCTCGCAAAAATTCCATTTTTCAAGTTTTAAAACCCTTTGCTTCCCTCAATTTTTGTTTTTTTTGTATTGTTTTTTCCATTTTTTTGTATTTTTGTAGTAGAAAACTAAGATTTTAAAAGAAAACTAAGTTTTAACTACTATTTTTTTGTATTTTTCTGAGAAATATTTACAAAAGTATTTTTCTGAGAATTTTAATCCATTTCGAGAGAATTTCTTCAGAAAAAGGGGTTTTTGACCCAGGTTTTGAGAAAATGTTCAAGTTTTGACACTCGAGTCGAGAAATACAATGTGATGGATCCAAACGGATGTCGAATGGATTGCCCGAGCTATTTAAAGGCTATTTTTGGTATTTTCTATAATTTTGATTTAAAATTTGAACAAGGAGACTCAGATTTGGATTTGGACAATGGATCCAGATCCAAAATCAATTTAAAAGTATGAAATGAATTTAATTTCAATAAAACTAGAGGAATGAACTGGAATTTAGATTTGAAATGACCCATTTGCTCAGAAAATGAATTTAGGGGCAAAAAGGGAATATTTAAAAGATTTTGAAAAATTTGGGGTGTTTACAGCGCCATTCGATACGGGGCTTTGGATATCGGCGCTGTTCCAGGTAAGGATTGAATTCCAAATTCAACCTCACGAAGTGGCGGAAGTCCTGGCAATTCCTCAGGAAATACATTGGGAAACTCCCGTACCACTTCCAAACTCTCAACGGGTTGGTCGTTGGATCTTTCCACCGAGAGACTCAACAGGAAGGCCACACAACCCTTCCTAAGGTATTTTTGTACCTTAAGTGCTGATATGAGCCTTTTCTGTGGAACTGGTTTGGATAACCGGTACTCCATCTTAGGCAATCCGGGTCGAGATAGAATCACTCTGCCCTCGCGGCACAGAATCTTGGCATTATTCTGAGCCAACCAATTCATTCCCAGAATGACATCGTACTGTATCATATCGATCAGGATGGCGTCAGCAAGTGTTGCCCTGCTATCTCAATATCTAAATTTTTCACACACCGGATACATTTGGTGCGTGAACCCAACGGGTTATATACTTCGATCATTTTATCAATCGGTTGCACCGAGGCATGGAGTTGTTCGGTGAAATCGTCAGAGATGAACGTATGAGTAGCACCACAATCAAACAAGACGTAAGCTGCATGTCCATTAACAGGTACGGTGCCTTCAATCAGGTCACCATTTTCGACTTGTTCAGTCGTTACAGCGTATACACGACCTGCAGCAGGCCTTTGTTCTACTCTAGGTGGAGGTCGTTGAAACTGAGAACGTTGTGGCGCTGGTCGAGAGGGTCCGACAGATCCGACATTACTCCTCTGTTCATCTGCAGCCTTCTTGACGCAATCCCTTATAAAGTGGCCCATCTTGCCACAATACAAGCACCCACCAATGTCACGAGGACATGGCTTTCCAGGGTGGTTCATACGACACCTTGGGCAGCTGAAGTTAGACTGCTGACCATTCAGAGTTGGGTTCTGTCTTGGCCTCACGACTTGCTGAGTGTTGTTCCCTCCTTGGAACTTCTTCTTTTGAAAGGGTTGTCGTGAACCCTGGCCACTTAGGAACGTCCTTTTACGATTCCCACCATTCACTATGGGCTTCTTTGCTATGATCACTTTAGATCGCGCCCAATCCTCTTGGATTTTTGAAGCCGCTGCTACCGCAGCCTGAAAAGTCGAAGGCATGCTTGTTATCACTCGAGATCGCAGCCCTTCGCGCAGACCATTCACATATTTGTCGGCCCTTTCTTGGTCTGTTTCGAACAATCGAGAGCAGTAGCGCTCTAGATTCTAAAATTTGGTGGTATAGTCCATTAGACTCATACCGCCCTGTTCCAACTCCAGAAACTCCATCTTTTTCTTGTTTCTGGAATGCAACGGGAAGTAGTTATCCATAAAAGTCCTCCGAAAGTCAGTCCAAGGAATGACTTCGACTTGTGAGAACTAGATAAGTTTAGTGGTATCCCACCACTTCCGTGCATTATCTTTCAACCGATACGTGCCAAAGTTGGTCTTCTTTTCCTCTGGTACTCCCAGTACTGAGAAGGCACGTTCTGTCTCTTCGATCCAACTCTCCGTGAGCTCAGGATCGGCTCTGCCAATGAAAACTGGCGGGTCAAGCTTGAGGAACTTCTCATAAGTCACTCCTCCCAGGTGCTCGTTTCATGGTGCGACTGGTTCTGGCCTCGTTTCACAGATGGCTGTAACCAGGTTGTTGAGTGTCTCCAACAGGAATCCTTGCGTATGGGACTCCTCGCTTGGTATGGTTCTCCTCGTCGTAGGAGTCATTTATCTATGCACACACAAGCACTTGTTTTTAGTTTCTCGATGTATATATGGAAGTAAAAAGCTTTATTTACTTAATATACATCATATTTACACAAGCATCGCCTTAAACAAAACGTCACGCCGCATTGGCAGACTTTAGGCGTTGAAAAACTATATACATGAGTCTACTGACTCCAAAACATCACCAGTCTCTTTAAGACCTGGATTTCTTTGATGAAGACGAACTCAAAAAGGTCCATCTATTGCCACATGGCCTTGGAGCAGGCACTACTAGCTTTGGCTTGGGCGGCACTTCCGCACTAGCAAGCGAATATTGGGGATATATGAGGGACTCCAGTCCACTTTCCCAGTCAGCAAGATCAAGACTCTAGGAGTCTGGAATAATGATCGGCGAACAGAAAGAATCCCCTCTTTTGTTCCTGTCATTTAAGCTCGACGTATGTGATGCCGGATGGTAGCTTGGCGAGTGATAGACCTCCGCAGGGAAGTTCAAATCAAAATCCCTCAACCTTGGTAATTCATCAGAAGATGTTGGAGTATGGTTGCTCCCAACACTAGAGTGATGCGGTCCACTGACACGCGAAGTCTCATCCCTGAGACCCTTTGAAGCCCGCCGACCCATATCGGTGGTATATTTCCTTTGGCACTCGTTGGCGGAATGCCCATCTTCGCCACAGTATTGGCAGCCTTGGACTTCATACGGGCATATCCACTCATCGTGCATGACCTTGCAGCGATAGCAGTATCCACGCGAGTCATGAGTTGCCATCTATACAAAGATGCATCCAGATCAGAACAAAAGTATAAAAACATATACTTACAGTGCGATATCGGGACCATGACGGATCTTGAACCAGGTTTCTCAGACTCATACTCTGATACCAATTCTGTAACGCCCCGAATTTCCAAAACGAAGCTAAGTTAAAATTTTCATGAATTTCTTTTTTTTTCTTTGCAGCGGAATTTAGAAAAGCTTTTAGCAGCGGAATCAGACGATAATGAGTCGTCAGTTTTAGAAAACTCTGAGCACGTTGCAGGTATGTGGCCAAGCAACTCATTGACCACCAAAGTGTTCCATTTTATCAAAAGCACATGTTTATTACAACACTACTGCTTAGAAAAGCAGTGAAGGTTCAATAAAAGGAAGCAGTACAACTCTGTCTAGAGAAACCCTGGAACTCGATGCCGCCTTGCTCCGCATATCGCCACGCAGGTACAACACCTGAAATCCCCATGAAACGGGGTCAGAACTACTGATGGTCTGGTAAGCATGCAGTCATACATCCATTCAACTCAAGTACGATAATGACCACTCAAGGTCGCAATACGCAATAACGACGCTCAAGCCTCCAAGACTTAGCGTATATCGCAAGAGCCTCCGCAGGGCTATGAGTTGAACATCCGCTCAAGTCTTCATGACTTAGAGCAAGCCTTTTCAGGGCTGTGATTTGAATAACCGCTTAAGTCTCCACGACTTAGCCATAACCTCTTTCGGGTCTCAAGTGATGTCTAGCTCAAGTCTTCATACTTGGCACATCCGTATCCCACGCATCTAAGGACAACTCCTCGAGCTTCGCTTAGTCGTGCGGATACAACACGGGTCTTCGCCCAGTCGGTCCAGTAGTATACCGAACATGACACCTTCACAAAGGTTATGCAGGACAGACTCAACACGTCATCCACTCATACATTCAAAGCATCGTTGTACCTAGAACTAATGCATTGTTTGATAATTAACCGCTCCCGCCTTTGGTACGCAGGTAGAGCTATTGTTCGGGCATCAACGCGACGTTCTGGGGGTTGATTATTCTATGTATTTTAGATACCCCAGAGCCCTGCTGACCCTATCCATAGTAGGGCAGTGTGTTTCAACTAGGAGAACCCTACTAGGCCCATATTCGGATGCATCCTCTACTTGCAGTAGTTGGGTTCAATCCTTAGATCTTAAGGATAACCACAACCCCAAAACCCATGAGTGACTGAGGCCATCGTGGACTCTATCAGGTCCAAAGTAAAATACATGTCACTCAAGGCTGTACCATCACTGTCATTCCACAGTGAGCATAATTCCTGAAGGGGTCTGCCAGTCTTACAATTACTTGGACAGAATCTGCATGCCATTTAGGCAGCCCATGCTTTCAGCACTACGGGAGTATGTACCCGACCCCATTCAGTCTGCCCCAACACAGTCATTACTGAGGGGGTACCCCTAACACGATTTTCAACCGCGGGGTATGTGCGACCTTAAGTCTTATTCATATGCATGCAGAACACCGCTCTTTGGCACTTCGGCCACCACGAGCATCACACCTCTTTGGGTGGAAACAACACACTCTGGCTCTTCGGCCCTTACGAGTCTTGTTGTGTAACCGTTCTCAATGAGCATGCATATGACTCGATCTAAATAGATCGGCTACTCGGTGTATTTTTACGCAACGAGTCCAAACCTAGCCAAGGCGCAACCTTTACTCCGGCTCAGCGGCCCTTACGAGCAAGGTGCCCTTGCAGGCACAAGGATACGAGCCGATCTGGCATCGTTCCATCAACGGACATCACTATGCCGTTCCATTGGTTTCGGCATCTCTTCTACCGACCATTTCGTCAGCACCTCCCCTGCTCTACTGGCAGTGGTGCGACGAACCCTTCTACGTTGTAGAGGGCAAACCATGAACTGGGTAGCACTCTGCTATATGTCAGAGTATCCTGCTACGCTCTTTCTGAGCTATTCTTAGCTTCTTCAGAAATTTCAGCAGCACTTCCTCTCTTTTATGGAGAAAGCGTGTGTTTCTTTTATCCATTTCAGCGGCATCTTCCCTCTTTGGTAGGAAATCGCCACGCTTAATTCAGGGAAATGGATACGCACCGTTGTGCGTATTTTGCATCCATCAAGGTTGCAGGAACCCTAGGCCATAGCCAGGTCATACGTAATTGACTTAGTTTTTACGTAAAGAGCATTTTGCCAAAAAGTGAAGCCTTTCCAATAGAGGCTTCATTCGTCAAGCAGAATCTTGAACGAGGAGCGGTCAGGGAATCGTATTGGCGATTTGGAGTTGATCTCCAATTGAACGCTCATATTACGCGTCATATATATAGTATAAGCAGAAGCCTGTGCTTTATACAGCGGCGGCGTAAAGAAATGCATATACTATTGTTCAGGGTGTGTAACTGAACGAAATATTCTACATATATAACAAAACAGAAGCCTTGGCATCGTTCGACGCGACGGCGTAAGTAAATGCATAATCGGAAGTGCAGAAAACAGGGAGTCTTGGCATCATACGACGCGACGGCAAAGGTAAATTACATAGCCTGTGCGATATAAGACGCGTCGGCAGAATCAGCAGATATACACCTAGATCCGTATCCAACGATAGTTACGAGGTGAGCGGGTGAACACCAAAGTGTTCTAAAGGGCTCAACCAAGAACTAGGGCGAGATACCATTTTAAAAAAACGCATATACTGCGTGTTTGAACATAGATATATCCGACGATAGTTACTAGACGAGCGGGTGAACACCGAAGTGTCCAAAAAGGGCTCAATCAAGAACTAAAGCAAGATACTACTTCAGAAAGTATATTCTATATACAAACAATCAAATACTTGAGAGAGATGGATCAATGAAGCGAACTTACTTCAAATCGTGGAAGAAACGGCTTCGGGTTGCTTCTTTGGCTTTGAGCCTTCCTTCGAGAGGTCAGACTAAGTCAGATGAAGCTAACTTAGTTGAGAAAGAGGTAGAGCAGGTCAAGCTACTCAACCTAAGTGGTTTGAACCAAACAGGGTTCGATCCAAGTCAACTGGGTTCAGCAGGTTCGAACTCAGCTCAAGTAGGCTAAGTCTGGGTTCAGAAACTCAAACCAGAATCAGGACCAAAAGGGACTTTGACTTTAAACCCAACTAGGTTCAAGTCAAGTCAACTGGGTTTGGACCAGGTCAATTGGGTTCAGACCCAGGTCAGGTGGGTTAGGACCAGGTCAGGCAGGCTCAGGCTAAGTCAGGCAGGCTCAGACCAGGTCAGGTGGGCTCAGATGGGCTAGGCTAGGTAGGGGAGGTTTAGGAGAGAGAGAGAAGGCAAGAGAGAGAGGGGGTCGATTTTTATGAGAAGAGAGAGAGTGGGGAGGGCTATTTATAGCCCAAGCCCACCTCCTCTTGGGTTTTTCCATGCCCCTTCTACCCCCTTGGCTTCTTTTTAATTCCAAGAGGTTCCTTGGTGTGGGGCCCACTTGGATATTCCATGGGATATTTTTGTGGGTCCCACCAGATATTTTCTGAGGAATATTTCTGTGGGTCCCACCAATATTTTCGTGGGTCCCGCAAGAATTTCGGGTTTTCGGCAATTTTTTTCGAAAAATTCTGAGTACGCCATTCCCTTGGTATTGACGTAACTAAGAAAGTTGGCTCGCAGGAATCCTTTGATTTCGTTCAGGTAGGAAGTTATGGCTTCCAGAGTGTTTGAGCATATATTCGTGATTCGACGAATATCCTAAGTATAACTGGCTCGCAGGAATTGATTTGTTTCGCATTCTGAGAAAAATGCTATTTTTACCGGTAAATGCCTCATGAATTTTATTCAGATATTTTCTGAAAAATTGCGGGTCTTACAGTATTTGCCTTTACACCTATGTTTCACTGTATTTCCCTGCAACAACATCTAAGCACATGGAAAATAGCAATAGTCAATATTTGTATGGATTTTGGTGCTACATTCAATGTTTGTTTTATTTCCAGTTCGTGAAGTTCAATTATCATTTTGCTCATGTTAGCTGTGATTTAATGAAGATAATGGCACTTGTTGAAGATTCAATAGAATACAACTGCTATTATGAAAATGGTGAAATCTATAGAGATTAGTGTTAAATTTTATATATGCCTTTGTGTTAAACTGTGGAAATAAAGCAAGGTGGATGCAAGAATCATTTAGCACCATGGGTATTTCTATGTTCAGTAGTGTCATGCTTGTCAAACTTGCAGATGTAATAAACTTTTTCTAAAGTTTTTTTTTATGGTTTATTACTTCCAAATATTCCTTGCTCTCATGCTTGTTGGATTTCTTTGCATGGCTTCATCATCTTGCTGATTAATCATATTTTGAGTACCACTAGCAGTAGCTAGGCATATGACTCATAATCGCTATCATAAGGATCTTTATCAAGAATATCAGCAGATATATTTCATCCTCATATGCCTCTGATGCACTATCTATAGACAAGTCTTGTGCCAAAGGACAAGAGAGAATTTCGGCAGCCTCACCTGAGGAAACGAATAGAGGAATACCATTTGCACAGGTCTTCTGTGCTGCATCTAAAGCATTGTTATCAATTACAGATTTTTTTTTTAGCCACCGGTACCCCCAGTTGAGACATCACAACTTCATCACTACATGACCCCATATTCTGCAGTGAGTCATTAGAGGAATTAGAAGAATGAGATTCTGCACGAATGGATGCCTCTTCCACTTTCATGGTTCCCTTTTGAACATTCAGCTACTTCAGATTGACTTGTTCTACTCTTTCCCAACTTCTCTGAATTGTTTCCATCAAACAGTGAATTAGTAACCTGATCAACCAGAGAACCCACAGTGGCAAGTCCATTAGAATCATCAACATGGCTCCAGCTCTTCCATGATCACATAGTTGACATAAGAGATGGCTGGATGAAATGGTTCTCAACCGATATCAAAATTGATTAGCAGCTGACTTAAAGTTCAGAGATGGGGTTTTGATGATCTCATTTTCCCTTTTAAGAATCATGTTTGTCATCTCTGCAGCCGCTATAAAGTCATGATTTTATATTACTTTCTGCGTTGTCCATCATTTTATCTCCCTTGCTACACCAGCTACCATCATTTCCTGTACATTCATTACATGAATGTTGTATTCACACCTTGCTGCCTCTGTGCACAACACCACCTTGCCACTTGCACCGGCTGTATATTATCTTAATGACACACCTGTTATCACTGTTACCATGTGTCATCTACAGCCCCACCTCACTAACCATCACACCCACAACAACACTCTTCACTCATTATCAGTATCTTCACTCTCATGGCAAATGTCATTCATTTGCTAACACAATAAGTCACACATACTGAATATAAGCATATGTATATAAATATCATGCTTGGATATATATATGCACATGTATCTCCCTCTCTCTCTCTCTCTCTCTCTATCTATCTATCTATCTATCTATCTATCTATATATATATATATATATATATATATATATATATATACATATATATGTATATACATAGGTACTCCTTTCATTAGCCTAGAATGTACATCTTTCTTCATGTTATGAGCATTCCTTTACATATGTATTTTCCCCTGTAGCATGAATGCTTGCCTATACACTTCGTTAATCAATGTATATATCTGCATATGTTTCTCTCATTAGCATACGTACATATATCAGAGGTAAAGGCCACACTTAGCTATAAATATGCAATTTTGCCATGACATATTCCATATCTTTAGCCTATTGTTTTTACATTAACCTTGTTTTGCAGGGATATATAGAAAATGTTGATTTCCTCTCTTAAATTAGAATTCTATCATCCCAAATCTCCTTTCAATGATTGTAATAGCTAGATATAATGAAAATTTACATTCTTTGTCTTAGAATAGAATGCATAAGCATGTACATATCTTCTAGAATGGCTTGATTCATGACATTGTCCTCTTTTATTTCAAAACTATACAAATGGTGAAACACGAATGGCATATGCACCATTTTAATAAGAGGTGATTAAATCCTAAATTGATGATTTGCATCAATGGCCATAGTCAGGATGTGAACAAAACTTAGGATTTTCATCTTTTATGGAATAACATTGGATCCACACTGGATCTCTTTCCAAAAATCATCATATTTTTAAATATTTTCTTCTTTTATCAGGGTTTAAATTAAAATTAACTCAAAATATATCAATGGCCATAGTCAGGATGAGTTAATTTCATTTTAAACTCTATAAAAGCACCAAAATATGTTTTATTCTTCATCTGAATTTAAATATAGACTATTATATAATGCATTCAATGACCATATTCAGGAATGTATTATATCTTCAATCTTATTTTTAGTTCACCTAAAGAATGAAATATGCTTTTCAAATCAAAATTTCAAAATTCTTTAAATTCATTCATCATTTAGGATAGAACTGCATCATATTTTCAAAAATCCTTTTCAAAATCTAAGTGATCTTGAATATATCTTCAATTTCCATTTCAACTCATCAATTTTATTTCATTTCAAAAGTTCAAAATCCAAATTTAGAGTACAATTTGACTTTGGAATTTCAAATTCATTTTTGTATTCAAAATTCAATTTCCAATTCAAATTCAATTCAGTAATATCAAGAATTCAATTTCAAAGTTCAATTTAACTTTGAAATTCCTGATTCATCTTCTGATTCCAAATTCAAACTTTAAGTTTAAAGTCCAATTTGAATTTGAAATTCATTTGTATATTCAAAGCTTAATTTCTAAATTTCAAATTAAATTTCAAATTAAATTTCAAAGTTCAATTCAACTTTGGAATTCTAAATTTATTTTTAGGATTCAAATTCAAAATCAAATTAACATCTCAGATCTTCAAAGCTCAATTTAAACTTAGAAATTCCTGGTTCATCTTCTAAAATTTAAATCTTCAAAAATCCAATTCTAAAATTAGAATCCAACTCCATGTAGTGATCCAGATTTCTAAATCCAATCTTCATTGTGGATCCCAGACTTCGGATCCAATTCCATTTAGGATTCCAGAATTCAACTTCATTTTTGGATCCCAGACCTCGGATCCAATTCCATTTAGGATTCTAGAAATCAACTTCATTTTGGATCTCAAACTTTGGATCCAATTCCATTTAGGATTCTAGAACTTCAAACCTCATCTTTGGATTTCAGACTTCAGATCCAGATTCCATTTAGAATTCCAGACTTCAGATCCAAATCCTTTTAGGATTCTAGATTTTGGATCCAATCCCATTTAGGATTCCATATTTTAAAACCAAATCTATCTTGATTTCCAGACTTCAAAAACTAATTACATTTTTTTCATATCCCATCTAGAACCCAATTCTACTTTTCAAACTCAATTTGGATTTCTCATTTCAAACTTTGAATCTAGAATTCAATTCCATTTCAAATCTCATCCAGGTTCAAAATTCAAATTCAGAGTCCATTTCTGACTCTGAAAACTTCATTTCTCTTTCTCTGAGCTTCAAAATCATTCTTTTTCAAATCAAGATTTATTTTCCCAACTCTGATTATTTCAAAGACTTAGAACTTCAAACATCTTTTCAGATCTATCTCAAGTTCTAAGTTAGATTCAACTATTCAAAAATCATTTCGTCATTTCCATTATCACATTCACTTCAAAATCACTTGGAAAATCTCAGATTTCCAAAAGTATTTTCTCAAAAGCATACATTCCTACATTTGCATTACACAAGCATGATTCTCTGTGCATTTTTTTTGACTTAGAATACATTCTTAGATAATATTTAGGCAAAGCAAAAGGGCATAAATTCGATCCTTGGTTCGATTACCTCTGGTAAAGGCGCCAGGAACGGTCGAACCTCATACCGACGAGCGAATCCCGTCTCCCAATTTTTCCGCAAATATTTTCAAAATGGAGGCGAGTAATTTTTCTAAATATTTTCAAAATTAAGGTCAAGTGAGACCTTTGCAAAAGAGTTTCTCTCTTCTTTCTTTTATTTTTCTTCTCTCTACTTTTATGTCTTTTATTTTTCCCTTTCCAAAAAGGAGGAAATAGAGGTTAGAAAGGAAAAGAGAAGGAAGAGAGAGCAATACCAAGAGAAAAAAAAATTTGCGATGATCACAGAGTTGGCGACCGTGATGGGACCTGTCTCTGTTCGGTTGAATTTGTGTCTTTTGCTTTGCTTTAATATCATCTAAGTCTTTATTCTACAAATGTCAGCTTCATTTCCATGCAAACCTTAGGAGCCTAGACTCTGTCCTAGCTGACATACTGCATATAGGATCTAAGTATGGTTTGGTAGGACCATATTGAGGAGATTATTCCATGTTCACATTAGATTTAGGTCTGAAATACAATTCTCCTCAATTCTAGGGATTGAATGCATACAATGTAAGCAAGTGTATGCTTCTCTTCATTTAAAATTCTATCTCTTCAGGACTTGCATTAGAGCTTTCTGGTTTTATTTGCATGATGAACATGTTTCCGAAAACATCCCTACCCATATTGTCCCGGTCTTCACGTTGCTGGGCTGTCTCACTGAACCATAGTTCGGGAGAGAGCCTCACAACTGGACCACTTATTTGGGTTCGTGCTCCCCTACCACGTACATAAGGGCCATAGTCTGAGGTATATCAGTAGGCACTCAAGGATGTTGGGAAGCCATTACCTTAGAACCGAAGAAATATTTCTATGTCACGTACTTCGAGCTTCGGCTAGAGTATATCGGCATACCTTGATTGGAATCAAATGATCTGAACCATAGAGTTAGGATTAAGGTCCTACAAGCCATTTCAAATATTGCATTTAGAGTCAGCCTTTAGGGAGTGCTGCGTGCGCATCTTTGATTATGCGATGTTTCCTTGTATTCTTCTATATATCAAATGTAAGACCCGCAATTTTTCAGAAAATATCTGAATAAAATTCATGAGGCATTTACCGGTAAAAATAGCATTTTTCTCAGAATGCGAAACAAATCAATTCCTGCGAGCCAGTTATACTTAGGATATTCGTCGAATCGCGAATATATGCTCAAATCCTCTGGAAGCCATAACTTCCTACCTGAATGAAATCAAAGGATTCCTGCGAGCCAACTTTCTTAGTTACGTCAATACGAAGGGAATGGCATAGTCAGAATTTTTCGGAAAAAAAAATCGCCAGAAACCCGAAATTCTTGCGGGACCCACGGAAATATTGGTGGGACCCACAGAAATATTCCTCAGAAAATATCTGGTGGGACCCACAAAAATATCCCATGGAATATCCAAGTGGGCCCCACACCAAGGAACCTCTTGGAATTAAAAAGAAGCCAAGGGGGTAGAAGGGGCATGGAAAAACCCAAGAGGAGGTGGGATTGGGCTATAAATAGCCCTCCCCACTCTTTCTCTTCTCATAAAAATCGACCCCCCCTCTCTCTCTTGCCTTCTCTCTCTCTCCTAAACCTCCCCTACCTAGCCTAGCCCACCTGAGCCCACCTGACCTGGTCTGAGCCTGCCTGACTTAGCCTGAGCCTGCCTGACCTGGTCCTAACCCACCTGACCTGGGTCTGAACCCACTTGACCTGGTCCAAACCCAGTTGACTTGACTTGAACCTATTTGGGTTTAAAGTCAAAGTCAAAGTCAAAGTCCTTTTTGGTCCTGATTCCGGTTTGGGTTTCTGAACCCAGACTTAGCCTACTTGAGCTGAGTTCGAACCTGCTGAACCCAGTTGACTTGGATCGAACCCTGTTTGCTTCAAACCACTTAGGTTGAGTAGCTTGATGTAACGCCTCGGATTTCCAAAACAAAGCTAAGTTAAAATTTTTCATGAATTTCTTTTTTTTTTCTTTGCAGCGGAACTTACAAAAGCTTTTAGCAGCGGAATCAGACGATAATGAGTCGTCAGTTTTAGAAAACTCCGAGCACGTTGCAGGTATGTGGCCAAGCAACTCATTGACCACCAAAGTGTTCCATTTTATCTAAAACCACATGTTTATTACAACACTACTGCTTAGAAAAAGCAGTGTAGGTTCAATAAAAAGGAAGCAGTACAACTCTGTCTAGAGAAACCCTGGAACTCGATGCTGCCTTGCTCCGCATATCGCCACGTAGGTACAACACCTGAAATCCCCATAAAACGGGGTCAGAACCACTGATGGTCTGGTAAGCATGCAGTCATACATCCATTCCACTCAAGTACGATAATGACCACTAAGGGTCGCAATGCGCAATAACGACGCTCAAGCCTCCAAGACTTAGCGTATATCGCAAGAGCCTCCTCAGAGCTATGAGTTGAACATCCGCTCGAGTCTTCATGACTTAGAGCAAGCCTTTTCAGGGCTGTGATTTGAATAACCGCTTAAGTCTCCACGACTTAGCCATGACCTCTTCCGGGTCTCAAAGTGATGTCTAGCTCAAGTCTTCATACTTGGCACATCTGTATCCCACGCATCTAAGGACAACTCCTCGAGCTTCGCTTAGTCATGCGGATACAACACGGGTCTTTGCCCAGTCGGTCCAGTAGTATACCGAACATGACACATTCACAAAGGTTATGCAGGACTGACTCAACACGTCATTCACTCATACATTCAAAGCATCGCTGTACCAAGAACTAATGCATTGTTTGATAATTAACTACTCCCGCCTTTTGTACGCAGGTAGAGCTATTGTTCGGGCATCAACGCGACGTTCTGAGGGTTGATTATTCAATGTATTTTAGATACCCCAGAGGCCTGTTGACCCTATCCATAGTAGGGCAGTGTGTTTCAACTGGGAGAATCCTACTAGGCCCATATTCGGATGCATCCTCTACTTGCAGTAGTTGGGTTCAATCCTTAGATCTTAAGGATAACCACGACCCCAAAACCCATGAGTGACTGAGGCCATCGTGGACTCTATCAGGTCCAAAGTAAAATACATGTCACTCAAGGCTGTACCATCACTGTCATTCCACAATGAGCATAATTCCTGAAGGGGTCTGCCAGTCTTACAATTACTTAGACAGAATCTGCATGCCATTTAGGCAGCCCGTGCTTTCAGCACTACGGGAGTGTGTACCCGACCCCATTCAGTCCGCCCCAACACAGTCATTACTGAGGGGGTACCCCTAACACGATTTTCAACCGCGGGGTATGTGCGACCTTAAGTCTTATTCATATGCATGCAGAACACCGCTCTTGGCACTTCGGCCACCACGAGCATCACACCTATTTGGGTGGAAACAACACACTCTGGCTCTTCGGCCCTTACGAGTCTGGTTGTGTAACCGTTCTCAATGAGCATGCATATGACTCGATCTAAATTGATCGGCTACTCAGCGTATTTTTACGCGACGAGTACAAACCTAGCCAAGGCGCAACCTCTACTCCGGCTCAGCGGCCCTTACGAGCAAGGTGCCCTTGTAGGCACAAGGATACGAGCCGATCTGGCATCGTTCCATCAACGGACATCATTATGCCGTTCCATTGGTTCCGGCAGCTCTTCTGCCGACCATTTCGTCAGCACCTCCCCTGCTCTATCGGCAGCGGTGCGACGAACCCTTCTACGTTTGTAGAAGGCAATACATGAACCGGGTAGCACTCTGCTATATGTCAGAGTATCCTGCTACGTTCTTTTTGAGCTATTCTTAGCTTCTTCAGAAATTTCAGCAGCACTTCCTCTCTTTTACAGAGAAAGCGTGCGTTTCTTTTATCCATTTTAGCGGCATCTCCCCTCTTTGGTAGGAAATCGCCACGCTTAATTCGGGGAAATGGATGCGCACCGTTGTGCGTACTTTGCATCCATCAAGGTTGCAGGAACCCTGGGCCATAGCCAGGCCATACGTAATTGACTTAATTTTTACGTAAAGAGCATTTTGCCAAAAAGTGAAGCCTTTCCAATAGGGGCTTCATTCGTCAAGCAGAATCTTGAACGAGGAGCGGTCAGGGAATCGCATTGGCGATTTGGAGTTTGATCTCCATTTGAACGCTCATTTATGCGCTATATATGTAGTATAAGCAGAAGCCTGTGCTTTATACAGCGGCGGCGTAAAGAAATGCATATACTATTGTTCAGGGTGTGTAACTGAACGAAATATTCTACATATATAACAAAGCAGAAGCCTTGGCATCGTTCGACGCGACGGCGTAAGTAAATACATTGCAGAAAGCAGGAGCCTTGGCATCGTTCGACGCAACGGCGTAAGTAAATGCATAATCGAAAGTGCAGTAATCGGAAGTGCAGAAAACAGGGAGCCTTGGCATCATACGACGCGACGGCAAAGGTAAATTACATAGCCTGTGCGATATAGGACGCGTCGGCAGAATCAGCAGATATACACCTAGATCCGTATCCAACGATAGTTACGAGGCGAGCGGGTGAACACCGAAGTGTTCTGAAGGGCTCAACCAAAGAACTAGGGCGAGATACCATTTTGAAAACGCATATACTGCGTGTTTGAACATAGATATATCCGACGATAGTTACGAGATGAGCGGGTGAACACCGAAGTGTCCAAAAAGGGCTCAATCAAGAACTAAAGCAAGATACTACTTCAGAAAGTATATTCTATATACAAACAGTCAAATACTTGAGAGAGATGGATCAACGAAGCGAACTTACTTCAAATCGTGGAAGAAACGGCTCCGGGTTGCTTCTTTGGCTTGGAGCCTTCCTTCGAGAGGTCAGACTAAGTCAAATGAAGCTGACTTAGTTGAGAAAGAGGTAGAGCAGGTCAAGCTACTCAACCTAAGTGGTTTGAACCAAACAGGGTTCGATCCAAGTCAACTGGGTTCAGCAGGTTCGAACTCAGCTCAAGTAGGCTAAGTCTGGGTTCAGAAACCCAAACCGGAATCAGGACTAAAAAGGACTTTGACTTTGACTTTAAACCCAAATAGGTTCAAGTCAAGTCAACTGGGTTTGGACCAGGTCAAGTGGGTTCAGACCTAGGTCAGGTGGGTTAGGACCAGGTCAGGCAGGCTCAGGCTAAGTCAGGCAGGCTCAGACCAGGTCAGGTGGGCTAGGCTAGGTAGGGGAGGTTTAGGAGAGAGAGAGAAGGCAAGAGAGACAGAGGGGGTCGATTTTTATGTTTAGAGAGAGAGTGGGGAGGGCTATTTATAGCCCAAGCCCACCTCCTCTTGGGAATTTTTATCCCCCCCTTGCCCCCTTGGCTTCTTTTTAATTCCAAGAGGTTCCTTGGTGTGGGGCTCACTTGGATATTCCATGGGATATTTTTGTGGGTCCCACCAGATATTTTCTGAGGAATATTTCTGTGGGTCCCACCAATATTTTCGTGGGTCCCGCAAGAATTTCGGGTTTCCGACGATTTTTTTCCGAAAAATTCTAAGTACGCCATTCCCTTCGTATTGACGTAACTAAGAAAGTTGGCTCGCAGGAATCCTTTGATTTCATTCAGGTAGGAAGTTATGGCTTCCAGAGTGTTTGAGCATATATTCGCGATTCGACGAATATCCTAAGTATAACTGGCTCGCAGGAATTGATTCGTTTTGCATTCTGAGAAGAAATGCTATTTTTACCGGTAAATGCCTCATGAATTTTATTAAGATATTTTTTAAAAATTGTGGGTCTTACACTTGACCTGCTCTACCCCTTTCTCAACTAAGTCAGCTTCATCTGACTTAGTCTGACCTCTCGAAGGAAGGCTCGAAGCCAAAGAAGCAACCCGGAGCCGTTTCTTCCACGATTTGAAGTAAGTTCGCTTCGTTGATCCATCTCTCTCAAGTATTTGATTGTTTGTATATAGAATATACTTTCTGAAGTAGTATCTTGCTTTAGTTCTTGATTGAGCCCTTTTTGGACACTTCGGTGTTCACCCGCACGTCTCGTAACTATCGTCGGATATATCTATGTTCAAACACGCAGTATATGCGTTTTTAAAATGGTATCTCACCCTAGTTCTTGGTTGAGCCCTTCAGAACACTTCGGTGTTCACCCGCTCGCCTCATAACTATCGTTGGATACGGATCTAGGTGTATATTTGCTGATTCTGCCAACGCGTCTTATATCGCACAGGCTATGTAATTTACCTTTGTCGTCGCGTCGTATGATGCCAAGGCTCCCTGTTTTCTGCACTTCCGATTACTGCACTTTCGATTATGCATTTATTTATGCCATCGCGTCGAACGATGTCAAGGCTCCTGCTTTCTGCAATGTATTTACTTACGCTGTCACGTCGAACAATGCCAAGGCTTCTGTTTTGTTATATATGTAGAATATTTCATTCAATTACACACCCTGAACAATAGTATATGCATTTCTTTACGCCGCCGCTGTATAAAGCACAGGCTTCTGCTTATACTACATATATGACGCGTAATATGAGCGTTCAAATGGAGATCAACTCCAAATCGCCAATGCGATTCCCTGACCGCTCCTCGTTCAAGATTCTGCTTGACGAATGAAGCCCCTATTGGAAAGGCTTCACTTTTTGGCAAAATGCTCTTTACGTAAAAACTAAGTCAATTACGTATGGCCTGGCTATGGCCCAGGGTTCCTGCAACCTTGATGGATGCAAAGTACGCACAACGGTGCGCATCCATTTCCCCGAATTAAGCGTGGCGATTTCCTACCAAAGAGGGGAGATGCCGCTGAAATGGATAAAAGAAACGCACGCTTTCTCCGTAAAAGAGAGGAAGTGCTGCTGAAACTCCTGAAGAAGCTAAGAATAGCTCAGAAAGAACATAGCAGGATACTCTGACATATAGCAGAGTGCTACCTGGTTCATGTATTGCCTTCTACAAACGTAGAAGGGTTCGTCGCACCGCTGCCGATAGAGCAGGGGAGGTGCTGACGAAATGGTCGGCAGAAGAGCTGCCGGAATCAATGGAACGGCATAATGATGTCCGTTGATGGAACGATGCCAGATCGGCTCGTATCCTTGTGCCTACAAGGGCACCTTGCTCGTAAGGGCCGCTGAGCCAGAGTAGAGGTTGCTTCTTGCCTAGGTTTGTACTCGTCGCGTAAAAATACGCCGAGTAGCCGATCTATTTAGATCAAGTCATATGCGTGCTCATTGAGAACGGTTACACAACCAGACTCGTAAGGGCCGAAGAGCCAGAGTATGTTGTTTCCATCCAAAGAGGTCTGATGCTCGTGGTGGCCGAAGTGCCAAGAGCGGTGTTCTGCATGCATATGAATAAGACTTAAGGTCGCACATACCCCGCGGTTGAAAATCGTGTTAGGGGTACCCCCTCAGTAATGACTGTGTTGGGGCGGACTAAATGGGGTCGGGTACACACTCCCGTAGTGCTGAAAGCACGGGCTGCCTAAATGGCATGCAGATTCTGTCTAAGTAATTATAAGACTGGCAGACCCCTTCAGGAATTATGCTCACTGTGGAATGACAGTGATGGTACAACCTTGAGTGACATGTATTTAACTTTGGACCTGATAGAGTCCACGATGGCCTCAGTCACTCATGGGTTTTGGGGTCGTGGTTATCCTTAAGATCTAAGGATTGAACCCAACTACTGCAAGTAGAGGATGCATCCGAATATGGGCCTAGTAGGGTTCTCCCAGTTGAAACACACTGCCCTACTATGGATAGGGTCAACAGGCCTCTGGGGTATCTAAAATACATAGAATAATCAACCCCCAGAACGTCGCGTTGATGCCCGGACAATAGCTCTACCTACGTACCAAAGGCGGAGCGGTTAATTATCAAACAATGCATTAGTTCTAGGTACAGCGATGCTTTGAATGTATGAGTGGATGACGTGTTGAGTCAGTCCTGCATAACCTTTGTGAAGGTGTCATGTTCGGTATACTACTGGACCAACTGGGCGAAGACCCGTGTTGTATCCGCACGACTAAGTGAAGCTCGAGGAGTTGTCCTTAGATGCGTGGGATACGGATGTGCCAAGTATGAAGACTTGAGCTAGACATCACTTGAGACCCGAAAGAGGTCATGGCTAAGTCGTGGAGACTTAAGCGGTTATTCAAATCACAACCATGAAAAGGCTTGCTCTAAGTCACGAAGACTTGAGCGGATGTTCAACTCATAGCCCTGTGGAGGCTCTTGCGATATACGCTAAGTCTTGGAGGCTTGAGCGTCGTTATTGCGTATTGCGACCCTGAGTGGTCATTATCGTACTTGAGTTGAATGGATGTATGACTGCATGCTTACCAGACCATCAGTGGTTCTGACCCCGTTTCATGGGGATTTCAGGTGTTGTACCTGCGTGGCAATATGCGGAGCAAGGCAGCATCGAGTTTTAGGGTTTCTCTATACAGAGTTGTACTGCTTCCTTTTATTGAACCTTCACTGCTTTTCTAAGCAGTAGTGTTGTAATAAACATATGCTTTCGATAAAATGGAACACTTTGGTGGTCAATGAGTTGCTTGGCCACATACCTGCAACGTGCTCGGAGTTTTCTAAAACTGACGACTCATTATCGTCTGATTCCGCTGCTAAAAGCTTTTCTAAATTCCGCTGCAAAGAAAAAAAAAAGAAATTCATGAAAATTTTAACTTAGCTTCGTTTTGGAAATCCGAGGCATTACAGAATTGGTATCAGAGCATGAGTTTGAGAAACCTGGTTCAAGATCCATCATGGTCCTGATATCGCACTGTAAGTATATGTTTTTATACTTTTGTTCTGATCTGGGTGCATCTTTGTATAGATGGCAACTCATGACTCGCGTGGATACTGCTATCGCTGCAAGGTCATGCACGATGAGTGGATATGCCCGTATGAAGTCCAAGACTGCCAATACTGTGGCGAAGATGGGCATTCTGCCAACGAGTGCCAAAGGAAATATACCGCCGATATGGGTCGGCGGGCTTCAAAGGGTCTCAGGGATGAGACATCGCGTGTCAGTGGACCGCATCACTCTAGTGTTGGGAGCAACCATACCCCAACATCTTCTGATGAATTACCAAGGTTGAGGGATTTTGATTTGAACTTCCCTGCGAAGGTCTATCACTCGCCAAGCTACCATCCGGCATCACATACGTCGAGCTTAAACGGCAGGAACAAAAGAGGGGATTCTTTCTGTTCGCCGATCATTATTCCAGACTCCCAGAGTCTTGATCTTGCTGACTGGGAAAGTGGACTGGAGTCTCTCATATATCCCCAATATTCGCTTGCTAGTGCGAAAGTGCCGCCCAAGCCAAAGCTAGTAGTGCCTGATCCAAGGCCATGTGGCAATAGATGGACCTTTTTGAGTTCGTCTTCATCAAAGAAATCCAAGTCTTAAAGAGACTGGTGATGTTTTGGAGTCAGTAGACTAATGTATATAGTTTCTCAACGCCTAAAGTCTGCCAGTACGGCGTGACGTTTTGTTTAAGGCGATGCTTGTGTAAATATGATGTATATTAAGTAAATAAAGCTTTTTACTTCCATATATACATTGAGAAACTAAAAACAAGTGCTTGTGTGTGCATAGATAAATGGCTCCTACGACGAGGAGAACCATACCAAGCGAGGAGTCCCATACGCAAGGATTCCTGTTGGAGACACTCAACAACCTGGTTACAGCCATCCGTGAAACGAGGCCAGAACCAGTCGCACCACGAAACGAGCACCTGGGAGGAGTGACTTATGAGAAGTTCCTCAAGCTTGACCCGCCAGTTTTCATTGGCAGAGCCGATCCTCAGCTCGCGAAGAGTTGGATCGAAGAGACAGAATGTGCCTTCTCAGTACTGGGAGTACCAGAGGAAAAGAAGACCAACTTTGGCACGTATCGGTTGAAAGATAATGCACGGAAGTGGTGGGATACCACTAAACTTATCCAGTTCTCACAAGTCGAAGTCATTCCTTGGACTGACTTTCGGAGGACTTTTATGGATAACTACTTCCCGTTGCATTCCAGAAACAAGAAAAAGATGGAGTTTCTGGAGTTGGAACAGGGCGGTATGAGTCTAATGGACTATACCACCAAATTTCAGAATCTAGAGCACTACTGCTCTCGATTGTTCGAAACAGACCAAGAAAGGGCCGACAAATATGTGAATGGTCTGCGCGAAGGGCTGCGATCTCGAGTGATAACAAGCATGCCTTCGACTTTTCAGCCTGCGGTAGCAGCGGCTTCAAAAATCCAAGAGGATTGGGCGCGATCTAAAGTGATCATAGCAAAGAAGCCCATAGTGAATGGTGGGAATCGTAAAAGGGCGTTCCCAAGTGGCCAGGGTTCACGACAACCCTTTCAAAAGAAGAAGTTCCAAGGAGGGAACAACACTCAACAAGTCGTGAGGCAAAGACAGAACACAACTCTGAATGGTCAGCAGTCCAACTTCAGCTGCCCAAGGTGTCGTATGAACCACCCTGGAAAGCCATGTCCTCGTGACATTGGTGGGTGCTTGTATTGTGACAAGATAGGCCACTTTATAAGGGATTGCGTCAAGAAGGCTGTAGATGAACAGAGGAGTAATGCCGGATCTGCCAGACCCTCTCGACCAGCGCCACAACATTCTCAGTTTCAACGACCTCCACCTAGAGTAGAACAAAGGCCTGCTGCAGGTCGTGTATACGCTGTAACGACTGAACAAGTCGAAAATGGTGACCTGATTGAAGGCACCGTACCTGTTAATGGACATGCAGCTTACGTCTTGTTTGATTGTGGTGCTACTCATACGTTCATCTCTGACGATTTCACCGAACAGCTCCATGCCTCGGTGCAACCGATTGATAAAATGATCGAAGTATATAACCCGTTGGGTTCACGCACCAAATGTATCCGGTGTGTGAAAAATTTGGATATTGAGATAGCAGGGCAACACTTGCCTACTGACGCCATCCTGATCGATATGATACAGTACGATGTCATTCTGGGAATGAATTGGTTGGCTCAGAATAATGCCAAGATTCTGTGCCGCGAGGGCAGAGTGATTCTATCTCGACCCGGATTGCCTAAGATGGAGTACCGGTTATCCAAACCAGTTCCACAGAAAAGGCTCATATCAGCACTTAAGGTACAAAAATACCTTAGGAAGGGTTGTGTGGCCTTCCTGTTGAGTCTCTCGGTGGAAAAATCTAACGACCAACCCCTTTTGAGTTTGGAGGTGGTGCGGGAGTTTTCCGATGTGTTTCCTGAGGAATTGCCAGGACTTCCGCCACTTCGTGAGGTTGAATTTGGAATTCAATCCTTACCTGGAACAGCGCCGATATCCAAAGCCCCGTATCGAATGGCGCCAGCTGAACTCAGTGAGTTGAAGTGTCAGTTGGAATAACTGATGGAACAAGGGTTCATATGTCCTAGTGTGTCACCGTGGGGAGCCCCAGTGCTGTTTGTAAAGAAGAAGGATGGATCCCTTCGGTTATGCATCGATTATCGGATGCTTAACCAGGCAACTGTTAAAAATAAGTACCCGTTGCCTCGGATTGAGGACTTATTCGATCAACTCAGAACAGCGAGGGTGTTCTCCAAGATCGACCTTAGGTCTGGGTACCATCAGCTCAGAGTAAAGGAAGAGGATATACCCAAGACGGCCTTCAGAACGAGATACGGACATTATGAGTTCGTAGTAATGCCCTTCGGACTCACTAATGCGCCTGCTGCCTTTATGGATCTAATGAACCAGATATTCAGACCATATTTGGATAGCTTTGTCATCGTCTTTATTGATGACATTCTCGTATATTCTGAGAACAAGGAACAGCATGTGGAGCACTTGAAAATCGTCTTGAAAACCCTTCAAGATAACCAACTCTATGCTAAGTTTTCAAAATGTGAATTCTGGCTAGACAAAGTGATGTTCCTTGGTCATGTGATCTCAAAAGATGGAATCGCAGTGGATCCTGCGAAGGTGGAAGCTGTGATGGACTGGAAGCAGCCAGAAAATATCACTGAGGTCGGTAGCTTCCTTGGACTTGCCGGATATTATCAGAAGTTCATACAAGACTTCTCCCGAATCGTCGTACCGATGACAAAATTACTTAAAAAGAGAGTCAAGTTTGAATGGACTGACCAGTGTAAGGAGTGCTTTGAGGTTCTCAAACAGAGGCTTACCACTGCCCCTGTCCTTACCTTACCTTCTGGTCAGGGAGGCTTCGTGGCATATACCGATGCCTCAGGAACAGGTCTGGGTTGTGTGTTGATGCAGCATGGCAAAGTAATCGCCTATGCGTCACGACAGTTGAGAGTCCATGAGAAAAATTATCCAACCCACGATCTTGAGCTTGCCGCGGTAGTGTTCGCACTTAAAATTTGGCGACACTACCTTTATGGAGAGAAATTTGAGGTCATGTCGGACCATAAAAGCCTAAAATACCTCTTTTCTCAAAAAGAACTCAATATGCGGCAATGGCGATGGCTGGAATTCCTCAAAGACTATGAATTCACGCTTTCCTATCACCCTGGAAAGGCGAATGTTGTAGCAGATGCCCTTAGTCGCAAGACTGTTGGCACTCTGGCCAGCCTAACTGGACAATAGAAGTTGATGGAGGATTTCGTCAAGTGGAAGCCATTTTTGGCTGATTCAGGTAGAATCCAAATGTCATGTTTGATGATCCACATTGAGTTCCTCGATCGCATCGTAGCCGAACAGTTCAAGGATCCCCAGTACTTGGAATTGAAAGCTCGTGCTGAAAAAGATGACACTTTCTTCTATTTGAAAGAAGATGGAGGAATATGGATGGAAGAAAGAATTTGGGTTCCAAATAACCCTGAGCTAAGACAGGAAGTACTTCAGGAGGCCCATAGTAGCAAATATACTATCCACCCTGGGGGTACGAAGATGTTCCGAGATTTACAGAGAAAGTACTGGTGGAAGGTTATGAAGCGTGATGTGGCTACGTTTGTCTCGAAGTGTTTGATCTGCCAGCAAGTTAAGATCGAACATCAGCGACCTGGTGGAAAGATGCAACGGATCGAGATTCCAGAATGGAAATGGGAAAGCATTACGATGGATTTCATCGTTGGATTGCCTCGATCCAAGAGACAACACGATTCGATATGGGTGATCGTGGACAGACTCACCAAGTCTGCTCACTTCCTGCCAATCAACACTCGATACTCAACTGAACGATTGGCAGAGATCTACATTCGGGAAATCGTTAGACTCCATGGAGTGCCGATTTCGATTATATCTGATCGTGACCCGAAGTTCACCTCTCACTTTTGGGAGCAGCTTCAGAGAGCCCTGGGGACGAAACTCAAGTTCAGTACAGCATTCCATCCCCAAACAGATGGGCAATCAGAACGAACCATACAGACTCTTGAAGATATGCTAAGAGCCTGTATGCTGGAATGGAAAGGTGATTGAGATTCCCACCTAGCGTTGGCTGAATTTGCTTATGATAATAGCCACCACGCTAGCATTGGGATGGCACCGTATGAAGCCTTGTATGGGCGACCCTGTCGATCACCAATCCATTGGGGTGAAGTGGGTGAGCGAACCTTGGACTCGCCCATTGTGTTGCAGCATTATACTGAGCAGGTCCACATGATCAGAAAGAAGCTACTGACTGCTCAGAGTCGACAGAAGAGCTACGCCGATCAGCGGCGTAGGGAACTCACTTTTGCGGTTGGAGATAAGGTTTTTATCAAGGTCTCTCCAACCAAGATTGTGTTTCGTTTTGGAAAGAAGGGGAAGCTCAGCCCCAGATTCGTTGGTCCCTTCCAAGTTTTGAGCCGAATCAGAGAGACTGCCTACCGAGTAGCATTGCCACCACAATACGCGCAAATACATGATGTATTTCACGTATCAATGCTTCGTAAATACGTTCACGATCCTTCTCACGTCATTCAACATGAAGATATTGACATTCGAGAAGATATGACGGTAGAAGAAAGGCCAGTGGAGATCATAGACCGCAGGGAGCAAGTGCTAAGAACGAAGGTCATTCCACTTGTTAAAGTGAGTTGGCAGCATCATGGAATCGATGATTGCACTTGGGAGCCTGAATCGGATATGCGGGATAAATATCTACAATTCTTCACCTTGTACTCTTAGCTGAATTTCGCGGACGAAATTCCTTTAAGGGGGTAATGATGTAAGACCCGCAATTTTTCAGAAAATATCTGAATAAAATTCATGAGGCATTTACCGGTAAAAATAGCATTTTTCTCAGAATGCGAAACGAATCAATTCCTGCGAGTCAGTTATACTTAGGATATTCGTCGAATCGCGAATATATGCTCAAACCCTCTAGAAGCCATAACTTCCTACCTGAATGAAATCAAAGGATTCCTGCGAGCCAACTTTCTTAGTTACGTCAATACGAAGGGAATGGCATACTCAGAATTTTTCGGAAAAAAATCGCCGGAAACCTGAAATTCTTGCGGGACCCACGGAAATATTGGTGGGACCCACAGAAATATTCCTCAGAAAATATCTGGTGGGACCCACAAAAATATCCCATGGAATATCCAAGTGGGCCCCACACCAAGGAACCTCTTGGAATTAAAAAGAAGCCAAGGGGGAAAGAGGGGCATGGAAAAACCCAAGAGGAGGTGGGCTTGGGCTATAAATAGCCCTCCCCACTCTCTCTCTTGCCTTCTCTCTCTCTCCTAAACCTCCCCTTCCTAGCCTAGCCCACCTGAGCCCACCTGACCTGGTCTGAGCCTGTCTGACTTAGCCTGAGCCTGCCTGACCTGGTCCTAACCCACCTGACCTGGGTCTGAACCCACTTGACCTGGTCCAAACCCAGTTGACTTGACTTGAACCTAGTTGGGTTTAAAGTCAAAGTCAAAGTCCTTTTTGGTCCTGATTCCGGTTTGGGTTTCTGAACCCTGACTTAGCCTACTTGAGCTGAGTTCGAACCTGCTGAACCCACTTGACTTGGATCGAACCCTGTTTGGTTCAAACCACTTAAGTTGAGTAGCCTGACCTGCTCTACCTCTTTCTCAACTAAGTCAGCTTCATCTGACTTAGTCTGACCTCTCGAAGGAAGGCTCGAAGCCAAAGAAGCAACCCGGAGCCGTTTCTTCCACGATTTGAAGTAAGTTCGCTTCGTTGATCCATCTCTCTCAAGTATTTGATTGTTTGTATATAGAATATACTTGCTGAAGTAGTATCTTGCTTTAGTTCTTGATTGAGCCCTTTTTGGACACTTCGGTGTTCACCCGCTCGTCTCGTAACTATCGTCGGATATATCTATGTTCAAACACGCAGTATATGCGTTTTTAAAATGGTATCTCACCCTAGTTCTTGGTTGAGCCCTTCAGAAAACTTCGGTGTTCACCCGCTCGCCTCGTAACTATCGTTGGATACAGATCTAGGTGTATATCTGCTGATTCCGCCGACGCGTCTTATATCGCACAGGCAATGTAATTTACCTTTGCCGTCGCGTCGTATGATGCCAAGGCTCCCTGTTTTCTGCACTTCCGATTACTGCACTTCCGATTATGCATTTATTTATGCCATCACGTCGAACGATGCCAAGGCTCCTGCTTTCTGCAATGTATTTACTTACGCCGTCGCGTCGAACGATGCCAAGGCTTCTGTTTTGTTATATATGTAGAATATTTCGTTCAATTACACACCCTGAACAATAGTATATGCATTTCTTTACGCCGCCGCTGTATAAAGCACAGGCTTCTGCTTATACTACATATATGACGCGTAATATGAGCGTTCAAATGGAGATCAACTCCAAATCGCCAATGCGATTCCCTGACCGCTCCTCGTTCAAGATTCTGCTTGACGAATGAAGCCCCTATTGGAAAGGCTTCACTTTTTGGCAAAATGCTCTTTACGTAAAAACTAAGTCAATTACGTATGGCCTGGCTATGGACCAGGGTTCCTGCAACCTTGATGGATGCAAAGTACGCACAACGGTGCACATCCATTTCCCCGAATTAAGCGTGGCGATTTCCTACCAAAGAGGGGAGATGCCGCTGAAATGGATAAAAGAAACGCACGCTTTCTCCGTAAAAGAGAGGAAGTGCTGCTGAAACTCCTGAAGAAGCTAAGAATAGCTCAGAAAGAACATAGCAGGATACTCTGACATATAGCAGAGTGCTACCCGGTTCATGTATTGCCTTCTACAAACGTAGAAGGGTTCGTCGCACCGCTGCCGATAGAGCAGGGGAGGTGCTGACGAAATGGTCGGCAGAAGAGCTGCCGGAATCAATGGAACGGCATAATGATGTCCGTTGATGGAACGATGCCAGATCGGCTCGTATCCTTGTGCCTACAAGGGCACCTTGCTCGTAAGGGCCGCTGAGCCAGAGTAGAGGTTGCTTCTTGCCTAGGTTTGTACTCGTCGCGTAAAAATACGCCGAGTAGCCGATCTATTTAGATCAAGTTATATGCGTGCTCATTGAGAACGGTTACACAACCAGACTCGTAAGGGCCGAAGAGCCAGAGTATGTTGTTTCCACCCAAAGAGGTCTGATGCTCGTGGTGGCCGAAGTGCCAAGAGCGGTGTTCTGCATGCATATGAATAAGACTTAAGGTCGCACATACCCCGCGGTTGAAAATCGTGTTAGGGGTACCCCCTCAGTAATGACTGTGTTGGGGCGGACTAAATGGGGTCGGGTACACACTCCTGTAGTGCTGAAAGCACGGGCTGCCTAAATGGCATGCAGATTCTGTCTAAGTAATTATAAGACTGGCAGACCCCTTCAAGAATTATGCTCACTGTGGAATGACAGTGATGGTACAACCTTGAGTGACATGTATTTTACTTTGGACCTGATAGAGTCCACGATGGCCTCAGTCACTCATGGGTTTTGGGGTCGTGGTTATCCTTAAGATCTAAGGATTGAACCCAACTACTGCAAGTAGAGGATGCATCCGAATATGGGCCTAGTAGGGTTCTCCCAGTTGAAACACACTGCCCTACTATGGATAGGGTCAACAGGCCTCTGGGGTATCTAAAATACATAGAATAATCAACCCCCAGAACGTCGCGTTGATGCCCGGACAATAGCTCTACCTACGTACCAAAGGCGGGAGCGGTTAATTATCAAACAATGCATTAGTTCTAGGTACAGCGATGCTTTGAATGTATGAGTGGATGACGTGTTGAGTCAGTCCTGCATAACCTTTGTGAAGGTGTCATGTTCGGTATACTACTGGACCGACTGGGCGAAGACCCGTGTTGTATCCGCACGACTAAGCGAAGCTCAAGGAGTTGTCCTTAGCTGCGTGGGATACGGATGTGCCAAGTATGAAGACTTGAGCTAGACATCACTTGAGACCCGAAAGAGGTCCTGGCTAAGTCGTGGAGACTTAAGCGGTTATTCAAATCACAGCCCTGAAAAGGCTTGCTCTAAGTCACGAAGACTTGAGCGGATGTTCAACTCATAGCCCTGCGGAGGCTCTTGCGATATACGCTAAGTCTTGGAGGCTTGAGCGTCGTTATTGCGTATTGCGACCCTGAGTGGTCATTATCGTACTTGAGTTGAATGGATGTATGACTGCATGCTTACCAGACCATCAGTGGTTCTGACCCCGTTTCATGGGGATTTCAGGTGTTGTACCTGCGTGGCGATATGCGGAGCAAGGCGGCATCGAGTTTCAGGGTTTCTCTAGACAGAGTTGTACTGCTTCTTTTTATTGAACCTTCACTGCTTTTCTAAGCAGTAGTGTTGTAATAAACATGTGCTTTCGATAAAATGGAACACTTTGGTGGTCAATGAGTTGCTTGGCCACATACTTGCAACGTGCTCAGAGTTTTCTAAAACTGACGACTCATTATCATCTGATTCCGCTGCTAAAAGCTTTTCTAAATTCCGCTGCAAAAAAAAAAAAAAAAGAAATTCATGAAAATTTTAACTTAGCTTCGTTTTGAAAATCCGGGGCGTTACATCAAACCTCTTTTTTAAAACCCTGGGTATATTATTAAAAAATTCTCCTTATTTTCAGAAACCTCAGGTGTATATTTTCCTTTACCTACATTCTTTTTCTCTTTTATATCAAATTTTCTATAAAAACCCTAGAAATCCCTTTTCTAAATTTCCTTGATCTTTCAAAATTTCCAGGATTTATGTCTATCCTCTTCTTTTTCATCAAATGTCCATCTGTAAGTCCAGCATTCTATCTAAATTCTCCTCATTTTTTTCCTCAGTATCATTCTAATGGCATCCAATTCCCTTGATGATGTCCTTCTCAGAGATCATGTCTTCTATCAAATAAGGGATGGCGGATCTTCGGGTTATCTAGTCTTATTTCTTATTCTCTCGGTGGTATTATTCTTGGTTCGCCACCTTCTCGCGTATGTTCCCAGACCACTTGGATGACTGTGGATTGGAGATGGCATCGGCAGTGGGCAAGCAAACCATCAACGACAGTCTGATTCAGGCTATGGCAGAACGGTGGAACCCACGTACCTGCACATTTTGGTTTCCATGGGGAGAGATGACTCTACTAATGGACGAGTTCAGTGACATCATGGGATTGTCAGAGCCAGCTGGTCAGCCAGATGATCCGGTCGAGCAGCAATTCCTGATCAATGCCAAGGGGATAGATGTTCGAGAAGCATTAGCCAGAGCAACAGAGAGCAGATCTTGGCCTCTCACTGAGATCAACGGAAGTCAATTCATCGACCTGTTTGGGCTCTATCGCAAATATGGAGCCTACGAGGAAGTTGATACCTTGTGTCGAGCAGCGAAACAAAGAATCCAGCATGCCATGGTCCTATGCATAGTGGGATTAGCATTCTTTCAAGACGGTTAGAATTTCATCGATGTCAGAGTCGCCCAACTCTTTCGAAGATGGGGAAGCAAGCAGACCCATCAACTTTCAGTGTCCATGGCAGCTTTAGCCTTTCTCTATTGAGGCTTAGCTCGTTTCGCCCTTGGAAAGACCATTCTGGTAGAAGGATGCACTTATGATTTGCAGTCGTGGTTCCTGCGACATGTGCCATCAAAAGCCAGTTCCTTCAGGTTCAACAACAAAAAGCCAAAGTCTTCCATTCAGTATCGAGCTTCGATCGAGAGTCTGCATCAGAAGGAGATCCTTTGGGATTAGTTCGACAAACAAGAATCAGTTCCTCGCTACACTTATGCTCGTAGCAAGTGCTACAGACTGCTTGGTCCCTTCTTTTGTGTCGACTATCAGCCAAAGAGGTGTCTCAGACAGTTCTCGCAGTGGCAAGTTCACGCCAACACTCGCTTCCCGGCGGGTCACATACCAAAATTCGATCTGCAGTCGGATCAGTGGTCTGGGGCATACCATGTAACCAAATACACTTGGGATTCCTTCGTTCCTTTGTCTATATTTTATGGGTCCAATGTATCTTCTGAATATCGAGAATGGTGGCAAACTGTCTGCCCACCTTCACTTTGTATTTGAATTTGTCATCAATAAAGTTCAACTTTTGTTCTGTTAAAAAACTCTGTTTAGGCCAAAATTTTATTCTTTTGTTTTAAATAGTCACAATTCTTGTGACGACCTCATCCCTAGTGATGGGACATTCCTTCTATTCTTCTTCGAATATCTCTTATCATGATGGACAACCTCGCCTAGGTAATAAGGCGCATTTTTCGTTATCGCAAAATGGTAACACAATTATCACAAGCTTTGTGGTGACCCGATCCCTGGTGATGGGATAACCTGTTTAATTGTCTATCAATTTATTTGTTCTTGTCTTTTTTCAAAAAGTTGTGTTTTAAAAAGACTCTTCAGCACTCTAACCATTCCCTTATTTTGCAGAAATCATTGGCATTGTCAGAATGGTTCAGACAAGAGTTGAAAAGGAAACAGTACCTCAGCACAGTGACAATGAGATTGAAGCTATGGACTCTCCCAAGTCAGTTAGAGGGCAGGGTCAGAGCAAAGGCAATGACATCGACCCCGCTATGTACAGTCTGTTCCAGAAAATAATGGCAAAAATGATGTCAGAGCAAGCTGAGGCCAATCTCAAGAAGGCTGTTGCAAAAAGCAAACTGAAAAAGAAGGCCGTGAAAAAGCAAGTCAGGATTGTCAGAAAGAAAGTCCATCCTGACACTACTTCTGAGGAATCAGAATTAGCCGAGGAAGAATCAGAAGAGGAAGAGCAGTTTGTCTACAATCAGAATCCTCCGCGACAGTTTGTGAAGATCGCTGCAGAACCCGAATCGATAAACAAACCCATTCCAGTTGAGGATCCAATGCACGAGCAAATGAGAGAAATGACTCAGGCAATTAAGGACATCCAGGCCAAGAGAAAAGGAAAGCAGACCTATTCTGGTGAAGATTTCTATAATGGCCTAGACGGGGATGACAATCTAGAAAATCTCCCTCGCAAATTCCTCAAGTTTGTTGGAACAGACAATCCAAAGGCTCATTTGGCTACATTCTACGCAGAATGTAGTCGTTTCAGGAAAGACAACAGGGCATTATTCATTTGCTTTCCTCGAAGCTTAGAGGGAACAACGGCCAGATGTTATGCGGACCACATTGATCATGCATATATTTTAGGGATATTTCATATAAAAATATGCATTCACTTAGTTTCATAAGCATGGGGGAGTGCCACTGGGACAGTGTCATATAAGCATGGGGGAGGGTGTAGAATGCACACCTTGATATTTCTGTTTACGTTCTTGCACATGTTTACACATCTCTCATAAAAAGTAGATTTTTAAAGAAAGAGTTTGAACTTATATGAATGTTATTTCAAATCTGATGTTTTTAGAGGATTTTTAAGCCCCAAGAAATTTTTTTCTGACATAGATCTAAAAATTATGGTTGTTTATGTGGATTTCGAGGAAATGATGATAGATACATGTTAGAGTTTATTTTGAATCATAAATATGAATATGCACAGTTTTATTTTTGAAAAACTAAGCAAATGAACAAAAGCATAAAAATGAGCTCAAAAAGTGAGAAAAGCATGCGTTAGGTTGTTTGGATAATTCCACAATTCTTAGTAGATGGAATTTAGATGTAAGTTGAAACTTTTAATTCCATTTCCGAAAAGGAGAGTGGAAAACTTTGTGATCCTAAGTAACTGAGAACAGATACAAGTTGAAATATTTGACTCTCATGTTATAAAGGTGAATGAAGGAAGTCACTTTTATGTCTTAGTTGATATCTTTTGGGATGTATTGAAAAAGTATAGAAGATATTGACATTGCACAAGGCATAAAAGCAGACCACACGCAAGCTATATGAGAAAAATAAGTGCGCAAAAAGAAAAAGCGTGAAAAAATGAAAAAAAATCGGGAAATGAGCTGAAAAAGAGAGAAAAGTTCAGTGCTTAGAAGTGTGATTGAGAAAACCTGTGCAGAAAACATATGAGTGAGGATAAGTAAATAATAATATGTTTTATTGGATTTTCTAAGAATAAAACATAAATAATTGTGATATTTTAGAAAAGTGAAAGAAATTCTTTTCTGTGGTGGTGCATAAAAGACTCTAATTATATTTTGATTTTGAAATAACAGGAAATATTTGTGAAAACAAAGTCTTTAATTATTTACTAATTGTGAGGATGTGTAATATTATGCATACATGACAGAGATGTTTGTGGGTAGCATCACTGTAAACCCTCACGAGACCTTACTCGTCCACTGGGGTAACCGAGGGGTTGAAAGGGATTGTTGCATGAGCTAAATGCAACCGTGATTCCTACGAAAGTGAGTTAGGTGATAGTTTGATTTCTTGCATTTTTCCGGTTTGCTCGAGGACTAGCAAAACATAAGCATGGGGGTATTTGATCATGCATATATTTTAGGGATATTTCATATAAAAATATGCATGATTTCATGAGAAAATGATTTAAAAACCCAATTTTATGTTAGTTTCGAGTAAATATGCTAAAATGATTTAAAAATAGAAAATGCATGAAAAATAGTGTTATTTTACATTTTAATGCCTATTTTAGTGTTTGTCATAATTGTAGTTGTTTAGTTTTTGAAAATCATAAAAAAATTTAGATTTAGAATAGACTTAGTTTTTGTATTTTCTAAAACATAGTCATTTTGAGTTGCTTTGTAAATAACTTTTTGAAGAGAGGTTTTGAAATGGAATTCTTTGAAATAAGATGGACTTATGGAAAAACTTTCAAAATTATAAATACCATACGTAGGGGGAAGAGAGGCTTGTCTTCTCTTTTATGCTTTTGCCTTCTCTTCTAACCCTTCCCCTTCACCTTGTTTCTTTCCTCCTTCTTCTCCTTCTCCCTTGATCTCTCTTCTTTCTCAATCCGGTGGAGGCATCCAGCTACGGTAATGGCATATAGGAGGATTCCAACTCTTTTCTAATCCCTCCGGTAAGTGCTTCTTCTTCTTCTTCTTCTCTTCTTCTCTTCTTCTTCTTCTTCTTCTTCTCTTCTTCTTCTTCTTCTTCTTCTTCTTCTTCTTTTTCTTTTTTTTCTGAAATTTTCATTTTCATTTCTGTTAAGCATTCATAACTCATGATTAAAGAAATTTGAGTTAACTTCTTGTTTTTGTTTCAGTAATTGTTAGAATAGATTTTAAGTGTAGATCGTATTAATTTTTTCTCTTTAAATAAAAATAAAAATAAAAATAAAAAATGTTAAAACATCAAACGTGTTTTTTTTTAATCGATCAACCTGTAGCTTTTTCAGTTTTCTTAGAGTTGAAATCTTGATAAAACATCAGTTTTACAACAGTAAAAACGAAAAAATTGTTTCAGCAATCGGTGAATTCAAAATTTTCTACAGGAACTGACCTGAAATCTACCGCCGGAATTCAAAATTTTCTACAGAATCTTGATCGATCATCTGGATCGATTTTCAATTTTTTCGGCGATCGAATATAAGAATCCGATTGATTAATTGATCAAAAATCCTGTAGAGTTTTGATTTAATGGAATTGAGTCTGCTAATTCTTAATCGATCATCCGATCGAATGTCATTGGACTCCCGATGATTGAAGCGTGTTTTGTATGAGCCGTTGCCGGAGATTACTTTCAGCCGCCGGAACTTACTTTCAGTCGCCAGAATTCATCTTTAGCCTACTGAGAAGTTGCAGATCTGTAAGTTCTGCTAGAATCACCATTGCTTCTTCCGGTGGAGCCTTCTTCCGCTGTAATCCTGCCGGAATTCCCTGTGAAATTACAGATCGTTCCCTTCAGCTGGCCGGAATCCCTCTGCTATCCGGTAGGAGTTTAAAAGCAAACAAAAATCCTCTTCTGGTTGGAATCCCATTCTACTTCAGCCGAATTCCCTTCACATTCACTGTGAAAACCAGGAATCCGACGTTTTCCTGTCTAAGCTCTCTGTCCATTTGCCGAAACTTATATTGCCGCTGTTGTGAAAATTGATCGGATTTCTAGATTATTATTTCCATCCGATCAGAATATTGTTGATTGCTATGACTGTTAATGTTTTTCAGCGATTATTGTTTTGAAAGTCGATTGAATTAAATCAGAGGACTGAAGCAATTCCAGCTAATCAGAATTTTGTTAATGATTTGCATCTGATTGAATCCATTGCACTTTGCATAGGAGAATTAACATCATCAGAGGATAATACTTTGAAATCTGATCGATTGATCAAATTGCAGTTTACTAATTTTTCCAGCAATCAATTGTTTGGAATCTGAGTGATTGTTTAGATTTCAGCGAGTGAATATCTGAATTGGAATATCAACTGCCTGAATGTCAATTGAATTTCTGCAGTTTTAATCGGTTGTTACTATTTTCCGGCAAGTGTTACTCTTACTGATAGCCGTGTTGCTAAATTGGTTTGATCGGATATCCGGATCTGGTTTGAGATATCGAATTATCGGATGATAATGCTTTGCTGAATTTTTTTTTAGATATTACTTAACACTTAGATTACTTAGTGTGTTGATAGGAGATTACTTAGTTAATTGATTCACTCATTGTTAGATTACTTAGTTGTTAGTCATTTTGCTATAAAAAAAAATAGTTTAGTTAAGAAAGATAATTAGCATTATCAATTACTTTCCAATTAGTTAGTTTGAATTAATAAAAATAAAAAAATATATCATTTGCATTTAAAATTGTCATTTAGATTTCTTTAATGATTTCTTTCGTATTCTTAGCATTTAGTTAGTATATTCTATTTCTTCTTTTTCTGGTACTGCTCGTGTTTCGTTTGATTTGTGCAGGATTGCAAGGGAGTGGAGCTGAAGAGACTACGTGACACGAGGTGCAAGAATAGAAGAATTTTTACTTTTTAGTTTATAATTAGGAATTTTAATTGGGTTTGTAAATATTGCACTTTACGCCCTCTGCGAAGGGTATTCATTTGTTGTAATAGTTAGTTGTTTTTACTTTTCTTGAATATTTTACATTTCAAATAATTCGGCAATAAAGATTAGTTTAGATTTGTGTACTTGAATACGATATATTCCCGTTCCCTGAGTTCGACCCGGTCTCATCCACTAGTGAGAACCGGTTTTTATTATTTGATGTCTGGTTTTCACATGTTTTTCATTTAAAAATCTTTTCAAAATTACAACGATTTAAAAGAAGACATCAAATTTTTGGCGCCGTTACCGGGGAACGGCGTAATATTAGTATTCACTTTATTGCCTAGTGTTTGCTTTGCATTTAGGTTTAGAACCACGTATGTGCATATCTTAGAGAAGAGCTTACTTTTCTGCACAGCCCACCTATTAAGATTCCCTTAGATGTGACTGTGTATGATTGGTACCGTACACATAGATTTTATATTTCTTTGCATAATCTCTGTTATGTGTAACTACGTGGTGTTTGTTTAGTTTTTGTTGTTTTTAGTTTACTCGCTTTGTGGTTTGCGTGGTTTGGCCGCTTAGTGCGTTAGTTAGGTAGAAAACCCAAAGTTAGGACGTGAGCTACACCGGTCTACTCTAAGGTGTATGCAAGGGCGACGCTCACTTGACCCTGAGCTGGTAGAGTCGATTGAGGACCCCGAGTCCCTTATTAGAAGAGCCCAGAGATCTGCAACCATGGCTGAGAATCAGCAGATTACCCGTCCTCTGAGGGAGTATTTCATGCCCAACACTTACACTCCCGCCTCCTGCATCACAAGACCTGATGTAGGAGCAAACCATTTTGAGATAAAGGCCAGTGTGATCCAAATGTTACCCTCGTTTTATGGCCTTAGTAATGAAGACCCATATCGTCATCTAGATGATTTTTTAGAGATTTGCTCGACAGTGCGAATCAACAACTTTGGAGATGACGCGATGAGGTTGACCCTGTTCCCCTTCTCTCTGAAGGACAAAGCGAAGAGTTGGTTAAAATCATTAGATACTATTCGAATTACCACTTGAGAACATATGCAAAGAGAATTTTTAAAGAAATATTTCCCAATTGGTAAAACGAACCAGTTTCGTAAAGCGATAACCAATTTTTCCCAAATTGAGGGAGAACAGTTTCATGAGTCTTGGGAGAGATTGAAAGATCTTCTCCGCAAGTGTCCCCACCACCAGGTGCATCGCTGGCAACTGGTGCAATATTTCTATGACGGTCTTATTGAGAAGAATCGTCAAATGGTTGATGCCGCATGTGGGGGCACTTTCATGCTCAAGAGTGAGGATGAAGCGTGGTTGCTCTTTGAGACATTAAGCGAGAATTCGATGCACCACGCGACAGCTTCACGGTTCGATAGGGCTGCACCTGCACAAGATAGCATTAAGAAGGCAGGTATTTTCGAGTTAGGGATGAACCTTGAGTTGAGCAACAAGGTAGACCAACTGTCCCAGAAATTAGATCAGTTTTTGTTGGGTCCCTCCCCTGCCATGCAGGTGTGCGCGTTGTGTGCGAGTCCTGCACACCATGTCTTCGAGTGCCCAGTTGCGCCACAATATCCTGAGTTTGTCCAAGAGCAAGCTCAGATGGCTCAAAACTTCGCTAGGCCCGTACCTAATCCATTTTCCAACACTTATAACCCGGGCTGGCGAAATCATCCCAATTTCTCATGGCGCAACTCACAGATCCAACCCCCCAACCCTTCCCATAGTCAACCAAGTCAAGGCGGTTATGCGCCTGGATTTCAAAGATCCAGTTATCCCCAGTCCAACCTTTTTATACTCAACCCCAGTCTCATGAGCCTTTACATAGTCAATCTTTTGAGGATAAGATTTTGCAAGCTTTGAGCTCACATACCCAGTCTATTGCAAAATTAGAGACTCAAATGGGGCAGCTTGCCGAAGCACTTAGCAGGCGAAGTGAGGGGACATTACCTAGCCAGCCTATTGTCAACCCTAAGGGAAAGGAACCCATGCGTAGCTTGCATATGACTGATGCACATAAAGAGCAAGCTCAAGCAGTACCAAGCGAGGGAGACTGCAGAAGAAAGAGAGAACATAAGTGAAAAGCAGTCTGTCCCTAATAACTCACCTCAGGAAAGCGAGAAGGTTCTTCCATCTGAGCCTTCACCATCCTACATTCCCAAAGCCCCCTTTTCTGAGGCGTTAGAAAGACCAAGAGCATTAGGTAAGTCCGGAGTGAACATGCAAGAGATGCTTGAGATATTCAAGCACGTTCAGATAAACCTCCCCTTACTAGATGTTATTCAACAGGTCCCTGCATATGCAAAGTTCCTCAAAGAACTTTGTACGCAGAAAAGGAAGTCGAAGTCCCATGTGCAGAAAAAGATTTATTTAACCGGGCAGGTGAGCGCAGTATTGCAACATCAAACCCCACCTAAGCTCAAGGACCCAGGGACTCCTATCATCTCTTGCGTCATAGGAAACATCACTGTTGGGCGTGCATTGCTCGACCTTGGGGCAAGTGTTAACATCTTGCCGGGTTTCTTTTATGACCAATTTGGATTGAAAGAGATGAAACCTACACCTATGACTCTTCAGCTCGCAGATAGATCTATCAAGATCCCAAAAGGGATACTTGAAGATGTTTTAGTCAAGGTGGAGGATTGTTATTTCCCTGTCGACTTCGTGATATTAGATATGGAGGGAGTTGATAGTCCACAGCAGACTCCTATTATTCTCGGTCGCCCCTTCCTAGCTACCGCCAATGCGTGCATCAATTGCCGCACTGGTGCGATGGATGTGTCATTCGGAAATAGGAAGATACGGCTAAACATTTTTCGTGCTGCTATAGGGCCTACTGTTGAGGAGGCTTCTTTCGAGGTTGATGTCATTCAAGACCTCGTAGAAGCAGAATATGCTTGGTTATTGAGTGATCCACCTCATGAGGAGGATAAGGAATCACTAGAAGAGGATCACCTAGAATTACGTGAAAATCAGATAGGTGAGTTGAGTTGGATCGGGCACTTTGAGCCATTTAGAGGTAAACAGGATGCGAACATAGTGTGCAATGTCACTGATGACATTATTTTTCATAGAGAGCCCGATTGAGTCTGACTTCATGTCCATTGATCTCATGGACGATGAAGGATTTTTCCAGGGATCCGTCTGGCTGGGGACGTGAAACTTAGCGCTTTATGGGAGGCAACCCATATTCTGTACAGTTTTACATTTGTTAGGATTTGAAGATTTTATTTGGTTTTATTTTCCATTTTCTATTTTTTCATGAGTTTCAGGTTTTGTCATGTATACATTGCATTCATTACATTCATAGAACGTGTATTTTTAATTCATGTCAGGTTATTCTACTCTTTCCCTCATTTATTTCCTCTCATGTGCATTCACTTAGATTCATTCAAGCATGGGGGAGTGCCACTGGGACAGTGTCATATAAGCATGGGGGAGGGTGTAGAATGCACACCTTGATATTTCTGTTTACGTTCTTGCACATGTTTACACATCTCTCATAAACAGTAGATTTTTAAAGAAAGAGTTTGAACTTATATGAATGTTATTTCAAATCTGATGTTTTTAGAGGATTTTTAAGCCCCACGAAAATTTTTTCTGACATAGATCTAAAAATTATGGTTGTTCATGTGGATTTCGAGGAAATGATGATAGATACATGTTAGAGTTTATTTTGAATCATAAATATGAATATGCACAGTTTTATTTTTGAAAAACTAAGCAAATGAACAAAAGCATAAAAATGAGCTCAAAAAGTGAGAAAAGCATACATTAGGTTGTTTGGATAATTCCACAATTCTTAGTAGATGGAATTTAGATGTAAGTTGAAACTTTTAATTCCATTTCCGAAAAGGAGAGTGGAAAACTTTGTGATCCTAAGTAACTGAGAACAGATACAAGTTGAAATATTTGACTCTCATGTTATAAAGGTGAATGAAGGAAGTCACTTTTATGTCTTAGTTGATATCTTTTGGGATGTATTGAAAAAGTATAGAAGATATTGACATTGCACAAGGCATAAAAGCAGACCACACGCAAGCTATATGAGAAAAATAAGTGCGCAAAAAGAAAAAGCGTGAAAAAATGAAAAAAATCGGGAAATGAGCTGAAAAAGAGAGAAAAGTTCAGTGCTTAGAAGTGTGATTGAGAAAACCTGTGCAGAAAACATATGAGTGAGGATAAGTAAATAATAATATGTTTTATTGGATTTTCTAAGAATAAAACATAAATAATTGTGATATTTTAGAAAAGTGAAAGAAATTCTTTTCTGTGGTGGTGCATAAAAGACTCTAATTATATTTTGATTTTGAAATAACAGGAAATATTTGTGAAAACAAAGTCTTTAATTATTTACTAATTGTGAGGATGTGTAATATTATGCATACATGACAGAGATGTTTGTGGGTAGCATCACTGCAAACTCTCACGAGACCTTACTCGTCCACTAGGGTAACCCAGGGGTTGAAAGGGCTTGTTGCATGAGCTAAATGCAACCGTGATTCCTACGAAAGTGAGTTAGGTGATAGTTTGATTTCTTGCATTTTTCCGGTTTGCTCGAGGACTAGCAAAACATAAGCATGGGGGTATTTGATCATGCATATATTTTAGGGATATTTCATATAAAAATATGCATGATTTCATGAGAAAATGATTTAAAAACCCAATTTTATGTTAGTTTCGAGTAAATATGCTAAAATGATTTAAAAATAGAAAATGCATGAAAAATAGTGTTATTTTACATTTTAATGCCTATTTTAGTGTTTGTCATAATTGTAGTTGTTTAGTTTTTGAAAATCATAAAAAAATTTAGATTTAGAAGACTTAGTTTTTGTATTTTCTAAAACATAGTCATTTTGAGTTGCTTTGTAAATAACTTTTTGAAGAGAGGTTTTGAAATGGAATTCTTTGAAATAAGATGGACTTATGGAAAAACTTTCAAAATTATAAATACCATACGTAGGGGGAAGAGAGGCTTGTCTTCTCTTTTATGCTTTTGCCTTCTCTTCTAACCCTTCCCCTTCACCTTGTTTCTTTCCTCCTTCTTCTCCTTCTCCCTTGATCTCTCTTCTTTCTCAATCCGGTGGAGGCATCCAGCTACGGTAATGGCATATAGGAGGATTCCAACTCTTTTCTAATCCCTCCGGTAAGTGCTTCTTCTTCTTCTTCTTCTCTTCTTCTTCTTCTTCTTCTTCTCTTCTTCTTCTTCTTCTTCTTCTTCTTTTTCTGAAATTTTCATTTTCATTTCTGTTAAGCATTCATAACTCATGATTAAAGAAATTTGAGTTAACTTCTTGTTTTTGTTTCAGTAATTGTTAGAATAGATTTTAAGTGTAGATCGTATTAATTTTTTCTGTTTAAATAAAAATAAAAATAAAAATAAAAAATGTTAAAACATCAAACGTGTTTTTTTTTAATCGATCAACCTGTAGCTTTTTCAGTTTTCTTAGAGTTGAAATCTTGATAAAACATCAGTTTTACAACAGTAAAAACGAAAAAATTGTTTCAGCAATCGGTGAATTCAAAATTTTCTACAGGAACTGACCTGAAATCTACCGCCGGAATTCAAAATTTTCTACAGAATCTTGATCGATCATCTGGATCGATTTTCAATTTTTCCGGCGATCGAATATAAGAATCTGATTGATTAATTGATCAAAAATCCTGTAGAGTTTTGATTTAATGGAATTGAGTCTGCTAATTCTTAATCGATCATCCGATCGAATGTCATTGGACTCCCGATGATTGAAGCGTGTTTTGTATGAGCCGTTGCCGGAGATTACTTTCAGCCGCCGGAACTTACTTTCAGTCGCCAGAATTCATCTTTAGCCTACTGAGAAGTTGCAGATCTGTAAGTTCTGCTAGAATCACCATTGCTTCTTCCGGTGGAGCCTTCTTCCGCTGTAATCCTGCCGGAATTCCCTGTGAAATTACAGATCGTTCCCTTCAGCTGGCCGGAATCCCTCTGCTATCCGGTAGGAGTTTAAAAGCAAACAAAAATCCTCTTCTGGTTGGAATCCCATTCTACTTCAGCCGAATTCCCTTCACATTCACTGTGAAAACCAGGAATCCAACGTTTTCCTGTCTAAGCTCTCTGTCCATTTGCCGAAACTTATATTGCCGCTGTTGTGAAAATTGATCGGATTTCTAGATTATTATTTCCATCCAATCAGAATATTGTTGATTGCTATGACTGTTAATGTTTTTCAGCGATTATTGTTTTGAAAGTCGATTGAATTAAATCAAAGGACTGAAGCAATTCCAGCTAATCATAATTTTGTTAATGATTTGCATCTGATTGAATCCATTGCACTTTGCATAGGAGAATCAACATCATCAGAGGATAATACTTTGAAATCTGATCGATTGATCAAATTGCAGTTTACTAATTTTTCCAGCAATCAATTATTTGGAATCTGAGTGATTGTTAGATTTCAGCGAGTGAATATCTGAATATCTGAATTGGAATATCAACTGCCTAAATGTCAATTGAATTTCTGCAGTTTTAATCGGTTGTTACTATTTTCCGGCAAGTGTTACTCTTACTGATAGCCGTGTTGCTAAATTGGTTTGATCGGATATCCGGATCTGGTTTGAGATATCGAATTATCGGATGATAATGCTTTGCTGAATTTTTTTTAGATATTACTTAACACTTAGATTACTTAGTGTGTTGATAGGAGATTACTTAGTTAATTGATTCACTCATTGTTAGATTACTTAGTTGTTAGTCATTTTGCTATAAAAAAAAATAGTTTAGTTAAGAAAGATAATTAGCATTATCAATTACTTTCCAATTAGTTAGTTTGAATTAATAAAAATAAAAAAATATATCATTTGCATTTAAAATTGTCATTTAGATTTCTTTAATGATTTCTTTCATATTCTTAGCATTTAGTTAGTATATTCTATTTCTTCTTTTTCTGGTACTGCTCGTGTTTCGTTTGATTTGTGCAGGATTGCAAGGGAGTGGAGCTGAAGAGACTACGTGACACGAGGTGCAAGAATAGAAGAATTTTTACTTTTTAGTTTATAATTAGGAATTTTAATTGGGTTTGTAAATATTTCACTTTACGCTCTCTGCGAAGGGTATTCATTTGTTGTAATAGTTAGTTGTTTTTACTTTTCTTGAATATTTTACATTTCAAATAATTCGGCAATAAAGATTAGTTTAGATTTGTGTACTTGAATACGATATATTCCCGTTCCCTGAGTTCGACCCGGTCTCATCCACTAGTGAGAACCGGTTTTTATTATTTGATGTCTGGTTTTCACATGTTTTTCATTTAAAAATCTTTTCAAAATTACAACGATTTAAAAGAAGACATCACACATCAACCCTATCGAACTACGAGAGTTCGATAAAGTTGTGAAACTATTCATTGAGCGTTTCATGTTCAACATTGATGCCTCACCAACTCTCAACCATTTGTACAATTTGAAACAAAATGAGAATGAGAGAGCTGGCGAATTCATCCATAGGTGAAGGAGCACCTGTAACAAAATGAAAGTCCCCATCCCAGAGGAGCACGCCCTGCAAATTATCGTGAACAACTTTGCTCAGCCTCTAAGGAATCTAATCTCTACATCTCCGGCGAAATCATTCATTAAGCTGATTGAGAGAGCCGAATGGCTCAAAACAGGATTGAACAATGGCCTATATGAAGGTTACCCTTTCGTCCGAGGAAACCCTGAGCAGAAGAAGAAAGCACACGTTGCTTATTCTACAGATTTCTCAGGCCACAACAACAGTTCTGGCAGCAAGAAGAGCAAAAAAAATCGCAACAAGAATTCAGAGCACTCCAAGGCTGAAAGAACAAACTCTGCAGCCTCGAAAGGGAAATTTGTTAAGCCACAGCCCGTCCAGCCAGTACAGCAGCCTGAAGCAAGACAATAAGAGAAGCCAAAGCATGAAGGATGGAGTTATGATCGGGAATTCACTGCTTTGGAGCAATCCCGAGAAGACATCCTCGAATACATGCTATCAAAAGGGATGATTGTGAACACCCCAAATTTTTCAAAATGTTGTAAATATTTCCTTTTTGCCCCTGACCCCATTTTCTGGGTAATTGAGTCAGTTTTAAATCTAAATTCCAGTTCGTTTCTCAAGTTTTGCTGAAATTAAATTCATTTTATATATCTAACTCAATTTCGGATCCGGATCTAGATAAAAGATCCAAATCTGAGCTTCGTTGTCTAATTTTTTTCTTAAAATTACCAAAATAACCTTTTAAAAGGCTCAGACAGTTCATCTGGTATCCGTTTGGATCCATCGCGTTGTATTTCTCGATTCGAGTTTTAAAACTCGAACATTTTCTCAAAACTTAGGTCCAAACCCATTTTCTGAAGAAATTTCCCCAAGACAACCCAAACTTTTAGAAAACCCTTATTTTGTAAATCCTTATTTAGAAAACTTTTAGAAAAATTGCAAAAATGTGGTTTTCTAAAAACCCGTTTTAGAAAAGTGTTTTCTTTAGGAAACCCCTTTTGGAAAATCTCGGAAAAGCCCCCCCCCCCCGTAAACAAAATCCCCTATCACATGCCCTCTCATTCGAGAAACCCTCTCTCTCCATGGCGATCTCCCCTCTCACAGACCCTTCCTCTAGAAGGTTCCTGATCGCACACCCTCATCCGCCATCTTCCATCAACATCCACCCATGTGCTTACAACCTCCATCTCCTCCTCCCTAAACCCTTCATCTCTAACGGAAGCTCTTCTGGAGTTTTCCCCTTCTTCTTTAAAAGGAGGGATCCACCATCCATCTTGGGCATCAATTACGTCCATTGTTCGCCTTTGTCTAGTCTTCCATTTCTTCGTCTCGGGTTTTGAAAGCCACCCAACAACCAGAAGAGATCCTTCCATCCTTCGGCCCTCCTCAGTGGAATCTCAGCAACGAAGAATCCCTGTAACAAGAGACAAAAGGCATCTACAGTGGAGGGGAAGAGTTTGGCTCCCTCATTTAGGTTCTCTGCATAATCCAATAAGCCCATCCCCTTTCCTCTCTATTTTCTCTGAATCTCCCTTTTCTCCTATTTCAAATCTCTATTCACGCACCTTGGGTGGTATTGAATTGCTTATTGCAATTTCAAACCATCTCGCGCAACGGCAAATGGAAGTCCCAATTCCAACATTTTTTTTCTTTCTTCTTGTCTTTTCCTTTTGTTGTTCTGCTATTTCGCCTTTTTTTTTTGTTCACGGTTGCCAGATTCAATAGACCCTCATGGTTTGTTGGGATCTCAATACGATCCTCTCACTAATTCCCAACTTTACTTTCGGATTAGTTTTTTTTTTAGGATCTTGGGTTTTCCGTTTAATTTTTCTCTTTCATATACAAGTTGTTTCGTTTTGATTCCTGTTGGCATTATTATTTCAAACATTGGATCATTCGCTTTTGATTAAATCCTCATTATCATCTGGTTAAACCATAGGTCTGCAAGCTTCCTAGCTTCAGACCTGCGTTAAAGCCATATTCCCTGGTGTTTTCTCATTTTCTTTGTATAAATAGGATCCCTGTTTCATTACATTTTGCTGAGGAATCTACATCCAGGATCAATACAGCAAGAATGTTCCATAATGTATGATTGATTTTCGTTGTTCTAAATCCTAATTCCTTAGCTTTGCGTTTTGTTCTGGATCGTTAGATGGCATGTTACGATTTGATTTCCTGTTTATATCATATTTTCCTTTTACTTACTTTAATACGTATATTTGGTTGATCTCTTAGTTCTATTCTTTTCTTGATTATTCTCTGCATTATGTTCACGATTATTTACCGACCTTTAGCATCTAATCCATGTCATCGATTGATTTTGCTGGATTTCCTTGTTATTATGTCATTTCAGTCAGATGATCATTTTATTCCATCTCATTCCATTTCTGATTTATGTTGAACATAGTCGTTTGTTAATAATCTCTATGTTCTGCCTCGGTGGTTCTGAATGATCTCGTTGCGGCTGGAATCTAGAATCATGTTCCGCATATCCATCCATGTGATCCGGCTTAGATCAACGTTGCATCAGATAAGCTGAAACCGTTAACTTATTAACTGATGGTTGCAAGCTGAATCGCAGGGGTGTATGCTTTGTCTACATATGATGGTCACGCTTGTCTTGAGTTAAAATTCCACATGTTTTGACATATGATTTATGACATACTTTTCCTTGATTAAATCGCACCATTCAGGTTACTAGATTTCTGGGGCTGGGGCTGGCGCTGGTGTCGAGCTTGAACTAAAACACCTAGGTGTTGTGAATAGTAGTGAGATGGATGACATCGATTACCTGCCTTCAAAGGGGTAATTAATCGCAGATGCCTGATGAAATTGATCAAATTGGCTAGAAGATCTATCTGATAGATGGAAGAGGAGCAAATGTTTCCTCGTTGGGGTCATGTGTTATCATAATGAGGACTGAGCCACGATCCATCATAAAAATCACCACAATTCCTTTGATTGATTGTTTTGTATTTCCTTTTTTTTTTTTTTTTCGTTTCTGATTCATCTGGATGCAGGTACGAAATAAGTGATTACATCTTCAAAAGCTGTAGCCGAGTCTGTTGGTTGCTGAAAAAAAAGAGGAAAGGCTTATGGCACAACCTCTCCATAAAATTCACATCGCATCCACCTGAAATGTTCTAGTTCAGTGGGTCCAGGGAACACCTGGCAATACATTCGTTGTTCTGCAACAGATTCAAGTAAGTATTCGACGAGCTGTGTTAATGTCAGGGGAGATATTAGTCTGACTACAAGTCAATGCCCTTTGCCAATGAATCTATCATCTGTTTAGACAATGGGTTTGTTGTGATCACCTCCCAAAGTATCGCGGCAATATGACAACAATTTTTGTGAAGAATATTAGGTTGAGATAAACTGAAGTCCTTGCTCTTTTTGTGTTTCTGTGAAAGTTTGCCAATAGATGATGAATATAAGCATATATATATATATATCAACATATATATTTTGATAACGTTGATTGAGTTCATTTTATAAGTTGAATAAGTTCAATCTTTTACGTTTTTTTTAGTTTCCTCACATTTTACCCGTGTTGTTTTATCTCTGCCTTTAGGAATTAGTTTTATCAGGTCTATGAGTATTGGGTATTATATAATGGAGATTATCATTTTGGGCTTAGGTCTCAAACAACCAGTGGTTTTAAAACTGTAAACACCCCAAATTTTCACCCTTATCCAGTGCTTACATTTCATGTGTCATTGCTTATCATTGTATGAATTCAGCATATCATTGCATTGCATAGCATAGCATTGCATGTCATTACATCTCATCTTCGAGATCCAACACTCCTGTTTTCAAAATATTCAATCCAGATTTGAGTTTTAAAACTTTTCTTTCAAAAATCAATTTTTAAAACCTGGGTTTTTAATCAACATTGTGTCATTTGCCAACCCCCAGGACCTTATATTTTGAAGTATTTTCTCAGAAAACAATCTGGATTCATTTCAAACTCAATTTCAATTGATTTCAATTCTCAGATGAGACCCATTTAGGTGGTGTCGCTTCTGGATTCCTTCATTTATCAAAAATCTCAAAAAATTTAGAGTCCTAATTGGATCAGGACTCTTTTTCCAGAGTCCTAGTCGGATCAAAACTCTACTTTTCACTACCTTTTTACCTGTTTTCGGAGAAAACCTTTCAAAATCTTCTGTTTTGGCCAAAATCTTAGAGTCCTAGTTGGATCAGGACTCTTCTTCAAGAGTCCAATCGGATCAGGACTCTTCTTCAGAGTTTTAATCGGATTAGAACTCTAATCTTTCACAACCATTTTCAATCAAATATTTCAAAATCCTTCAAAATGAGTCAGAAACTCAGAGTTTTAGTCAAAACAGGACTCTGTTCAGAGAGTCCTAGTTGGATCAGGACTCCGATCCTGATTCCAAATTTTGAAAGAATCTTTCAAAAATCTTTTCATCTATCAAAATTGTTGCGCTTTTATCAAAGAATTTTAAAATTCTGAGGTTTTATCTCAAAGTCCTGATCAAATCAGGACTCTACCCCAGAGTCCTGATCGAAGTAGGATTCTATCCAAAATTGATTTTCTCACTTCATTTTCACTGGTTTTCAAAAGCTTTGCTTAAATTCCATCACTTACTTATTAGAAAATCCAACAATATAAGAGTCCTAGTTCAATCAGGACTCTGTTCTCAGAGTCTCAGTTGAATCAGAACTCTGGTTTATTCCAATATTTGTTATTATTTTAATTGTTTTCACAAGTTCTTTCAACTGTTTTTCAGAAAATACCAAAAAAATCTAGAGTTTTAGTCCGATCAGGACTCTGTCCCAGAGTCCCAGTCCCAGTCCAGTCAGGAGTCTGTTTTTATTCCATTTCCATTGTTTCCATTCGTTTTCAAAAAAATTAGGTCATTTTGCAGAGTCCAGTTAGTTCAGGACTCTATGTCAGAGTTCTGATCGAGTTAGGAGTCTAACCCTGACTGTATTTTCTGACTTGTTTCACCATTTTCTGATAAAATCTTTCAAAAAACCCTTCATTTGGCTTTTAAAATCCAAAATCTCAGAGTCCTATAAATCCAGGACTCTAGCCCAGAGTTCCAGTTTGCTTAGAACTCTATTTTTAAAACTTTGAATTTCAAATACTGATTTTAACCCCTTTTCAAAACCATTTTCAGTGTTTATTTCAAAATTCTTCAAAACTCGATGTGGGCCCACTCAGTTGGCACCATATTCAGAGGAGTTATGACTTGGTTAGAACCCTATGCCATTTCAAAAATTCTAATTTTAAGATTGCTTTTGAAAATCTTTTTGAAAACTCCTTCAATTTCAAGTTTTAAAATCGCTTTTTGAAAAACTCAAGTAGGGCCCACTCGGGGTGGCGCTATATTCGAGTAAGTCAGGGCTAGACTAGGGTTAGTCAGTGTCTTGGTTAGTGTTAGGGGTTTAGAAGAGTTAATATCATTTTGAAAACCCATTTTGAAGTTTAGTTTTTAAAACTAGTGTTTTTAAAGGTTTTTAAAGGTTTTTAAAAAAACCAAATGTGGAAGATGCCAAGTGGCATCACATTTGGGGGTTTTCTAGGTTTAGTTAGGGGCTAATTAGGGATTAATTAGAATCCCATCTAGGCTATAATTCTCCAAAAAATTGTTGCTCCCTTTATTGGATTTATTAGAAAGAGTTCTAAAAAAATAAAACTCCTTAATTAACCCTAATTAAGGAGGTTTTGAAAACCTATAAATAGGGGACTTCAAGAGGGCAAAAGGAGCTCTTTTTCTCTCAAATTTTCGTGGCCTCTCTCTCCTCTGCAGCACCTCCACCTTCCTCCATTGCAGCTGCAGCCCCAAGGTGAGTTTATTTAATATTATTTTATTATTATTTTATTAGTTTTTATGATTTTTCAATAGATTTCACCATGGAAACTCTTGTGTTCATGGATTTAACCATGGATTTCATCCAAGAACCCCAAAATCGACCCAAGAAGATGATCTAACTCAGTTTGAGGGTGATTTAAAGGATTCTAATCCATTAGAATCGATGAGAGGTACATTTTTCATGTTCTTAACCGACGAAACGTGAGATTTACCCGTTAAATGGGTTAAATCCATGATTTCAAAGGTGAAAGCAAATTTCAGCCACGGATTCCCTGTATTTTATTTTTTTATTTGCTTATTCATGTTTATTACACGTTTTCTTAGCATATAAATAATTTTTATTTACTGTTTTAGTGTTTATTTTATTGTTTTTTATTAGTTAATGCATATTTTCTCAAGTTTCTTAGATTTCTGTGTGTTTTTAGTTTAGAACAGAAAAGAGCACGCTGGTTTGGATTGAAATATGTGTTGTTAATTTCTGATTTTTTTATATGTGATGCATGCATATGTGATTGAACTACTGTAAAAAAATCAGAGATTTTGGATTTCGGGAACCCTGTCAGAAAAATCAGACACCAAATCGGGTTTTTAAAACTTTAAAATCGTTGTTAAAATCAGAAAGGTAACTTGCTGTGATGATATTTTTCTCATCTTATATTCGATTTGAGATCTGTAAAATGCCATGGATTCACGTTGATTAGGTCTATCGACTGTAAAATTTTCGGATTTTTTTACTACAGTGTAGTATTTTTCTTCTGTCAGAGAGTCTGATTTTCAATTTAAAACTCGTTAAGGTTTATCAAAACCCTAATCAGACTTGTGTTGTTTATAAATCCCAAACTACAGATCCGATTCATGATATGTAAAAAGTGAGTATTGTTATTTTTATGTCAAATATTCACTATTAAAATCTCAGATATTTTGAATGAGTTATGCTATTTATTCCGGAATTTTCAATTGAAAGTATCAGTTAGGACCAAAGTTAAAATCAATATATTCAAGTCCGGATTGTCGGATGGTGATCTCCCTGGTTTTAAAAGATTTTTCAGATCTGTAAAAAAGAAAAGTTCTGTTTTTTTGTCTATTTGTTTTCTGTAAAATTGCATAGTTTTCCATGGATGTTTGACCCCTGGTTCGGGTCTTGGACTAAGACTGGTTGGTGAACTAGGTCAAAATAGCATGTTTTTAGGGTTTGATGCTATTTTCGGATTAATTTAATGCCAAAAAAATATTTTTATAATTTTAATTTGATATTAGGGTTATAAAAAGTGCAGGTACCAATTTTGAGGATTTTTAGAATCCATTTGATGCTTGAATGGCTTGAATTGCAAAACAGGGCACCCGAAGAATTCCAGAACACTGCAAAAATCACAAAATTTGTGATATTCTTGGATTTTCGTGTATAAGCATATATTTTTAGGGTTTAATCATATTCATAATCATATTAGGATGCTTTAGGTTTAATTTTATGCTCATTTGATTTCATTTAGTGCATAAAACCTAAGTTTTACCAAAATTTATTTCAAAAAAACCCTGATTTCAAGGCCATAGTCTTGCTATCAGGGGTAGTTCGGTCATTTGACGTAAATTTCAAAATCCCTAACCCTAATTTTCATATTTTTGATCATGTCATATCATATTTGAGTTAATTTATCATTATTTGTATTTCAAAACTTGCATTTTATCCAAATATCTTTCTAAGAACCCTAATTTTAAGGCCATAGTCTTGTTATTAGGGGTATTTTGGTCATTTTGATCCCAATTTCGAAATTTCATATCTTATCTTTGTTATTTATTCAATTTTATTTCATATTTTATCAATTTTGATTTAAGGGAATCATGGAAAAGGCTTATATCTAGCAAAATCCAGTACTTTCTAGATATTACTGGATAAACCTAGAAAAGCCAACATATCATCATTAACAAAGTTTCCTAGTTTTGAAGGTACATTGAAGATTTTATTTTTCATGTATTTAAATTCAATAGTGATGTAAATTAAATTAAATTTGGAATAAGAATTTAAATTTCAGCTTAGACTAGGATTGCATTGCATATAGTTTAATTCTGCAAATATTAAATGTCTGATGAATGTATCATTCATGCACATTTTCATAAATTCACTATGGTCTACACGAATGGCACATACACTAGCTTTTATGAAGTTTATAAACTTGGTGGAATTTGTATTTATGGCCATAGTCAGAATACGAATGATACCCAGATTTGTAATCTTCGTATTAGCCACATTCAGCCTACACTATTAGGCTAATTTCAAAAAAATGCACTGCATTTCTCAAAAATACAAAAAGTATTTCTCAAATCCATATTCATTCATTTCATGCATTTGCCAATTCCAATTCGAATCTCAATTCAAAGAAGTTCATTTTCTCAAATTTTTCTAAGTCTTATTCTAAAATCGATTTTCTCAAAACTCTAAGTTTTAAAAATGATATTTCAAGTATTTCCCAAGTTCCAAATTCGATTTTCTAAGTTATATTTTCAATTTCAAAGTTTGAATTCAAAGAAATCAAGTTTTTCAAAGTTATTTCATATTTCTCAAAATCGATTTTCACAAAACCTCTAGATTCTTCAGAAATCGATTTTTACTTTTCTCAGAAGAACATTTCAAATCCCAATTCACGATTTTCCATGTGATATCTATTCTATATGTTTCAGTTATTCAAAGCAAACATCATGTTTTCAAATATGCATTTTCAGAAAATTCATAGCACATGCCTGATTCTTTGTGCATTTAGAAATTAGAATATGATTTAGACAAGTTGAATAGAGCAGAGCAGTAGATTGATCCTTGGTTCGAATACCCCTGTTAAAGGTGGCAGGAACGGTCGAACCTCGTACCGACAGGCGAGTCCCATTCTACGGAATTTTCCCGCATTTTAAAAATGGAGGCGAGTTATTTTCAAAAACTTTTCAAAGGTCAGTTTGATTTGCAAAAGTAAAATTTTGCGATGATAACAGGTTTGGCGACCGTGATGGGACCTGTCTTCGCCAGATCAATCTAATGCTTTGCTTAGTTCAAATTGTCAAAATCGATTTCCATGGAATGTCAGCTTTGCTTTATGATATCATGTGAACCTAGGAGCCTAGACCTGAACCCAGCTGACATGGAATGCATATAGACTAGGTATGGTTTGGTAGGACCATATTGAGGAGAATTATTCATGCTCACATAGACTTAGGTCTAATACAACCCTCCTCAATCTAGGTTTGATTGAAAATAATGTTTGTTTCTTCAAATATTTCAAAATTTCTATCTCTTTAGGACTTAGAGCCTTCTGATTTGATTGTATGTGCTCATATTTTTCAAAAACCACCCTACCTATATTGTCCCGGTCTTCACGTTGCTGGGCTCTTTTCCAGAACCATAGTTCGGGACAGAGCCTCACAACTGGGCCACTTATTTGGGTGAAAACCCCCCTGCCACGTACCAAGGGCCATAGTCCAACGTATATCGGCAGGTGCTCAAGGATGTTGGAAAACTTGAACCTAGAACTGGAGGAATTGATTTTATGCCACGTACATCTGGCCTTGGCTCGAGTATATAGGCATAACTGGATTGGATACAGTTGATCTGAACCTTAGAGTTAGGATTAAGGTCCTACAACCATTTCAAAATTTATGCATCTAGAGTCAGCTTTTAGGGAATGTTGTATGTGCATACTTGATTGTGTAGGATGTGTTTAAATGTGTTAAAGTCATTTCTTTTTTATTTTCCATATTTTCCCAATTTTCTAAAATACTGGACGATTTCCAATCCATGTCCATATACTGTCCATGTTTTAAACCCTGGATGATTTTCAAATACTCCATTTTATGAAATATTAAAACCCTGGACGATTTTCATAAAATTCCTCCATTTTCCTCAAAACTCCAGGTGATTTTCCATCCTTTCTCTCTTCTGGATCTCGAATTTCCTACTTTATTTTATCTTGCCTGCATTTTTTCAAAATCTCTATATTTTCCCAAGTCTTATTCCAAATTTTCCATGTTTTCTAGTCTATTCTTATGGCATCCAATCAACTCGATTCAGTCTTTTCGAGGGTCACATCTCCTACGAGGTGCAACAAAGTCTTTCTGAACATCGAGTCCTCAGCACCGGATCCTTCATTCCCCGGTGGTATTATTCCTGGCTCAAGAACTTCTCTCGTATGTTTCTGGACAATTTGGACGGTTGTGGGTTAGAACTGGCGTCCGCAGTGGGAAAGCAGACAGTCAACGTCAATTTGATCCATGCACTAGCAGAACGGTGGAATCCGAGCACTTCTACCTTCTGGTTTCCATGGGGAGAGATGACAGTACTGATAGATGAATTTTCAGAGATTATAGGATTGCCCGAGCCAGTCGGTCAGCCTGGAGATCCACTGGAGAAACAATTTTTGATTAAGGGTCTGGACCCTAAAGATGCTTTAGCTCGCATGACAGGACGTAAGTCGTGGCCCTTGATCGAGGAGGATGGAAATGAATATGTGGACCTGCTCGAAATCTACAAGAAATATGGAACATTTGCAGAGGTCAGCTCATTGTCCAGGACAGCTCTAGAGAGAATCCAGCACGCGATGGTTCTGTGCACGGTGGGATTAGCCTTCTTTCCTGATGGGCAGAATTATATAGATATCAGAATAGTTCAGCTTCTAAGGAGATGGGGAAGTTGACAGACCAGCCACCTCTCCATAGCCATGGCCGCACTCGCCTTTCTATACCGACGGTTGACTCGTTTCGCACTCGGAGAATCAATTCTAGTCGAAGGGTGCACCTACGCCCTGCAATCCTGGTTCCTCCAGCATGTACCAGCCCGAGCCAGTTCCTTTAGATACAATGGTAAAAAGCTTCTGCCAGTTGCGCGATACCGATTCTTGATCGACAACCTTCAGGAGGAAGAAGTCGTATGGGACTACTTTGATCGTCAGTTATCACCTCCCAGATATACTTACGCTTATGGCAACGGTTCAGGCTACTTGGCCCCTTCTTCTGCGCATACTATCATCCAGAGAGGCGTGTCAGGCAGTTCTCTCAGAGACAAAAACGTGTAGAGATTCGTCCACTATCGGGGGTCTTGCCAGAGTTCGATCTCACATCAGATCAGTGGTCCGGAGCATACCATTCTGCCAGACATGGCTGGGATTCCTTTATTACTCTTACTATTTTTCCTGGTCCTCGAGTGTCCTCTGATTATCAGGAGTGGTGGAAAATTGTCCGTCCCCCTCCCCTTTGTCGAGTCTATTATTAATAAAATCATGTCTTTTTTTTTCTTCAATAAAATTCTTTTAAATTTCATCCTATCTTGGTTTGACGACCTCGCCTAGGTAACAAGGCATATTTTTCAGTTGTTTATTTTTGCAAAGGAATAGCAGCACAATTATCGTAATCCCAGCGACGACTCAATCCCTAATAATGGGATACTCTTTCAATTGTCTACCAAAATTCTCAATAAATATTTTCCTCCAAACCAAATTTCCTTCAAAAACCTAATCAATCAGTTCTACCTTGCAGAGAGCATCAGAGACAAACCACACAACAACGATGGTCTAATGGCAAGGACCACATTTCTTTAAGATCGGAGGTCGTCTCGATTACAGTACTTTCAAAGACCATCCTCTTTTCCCGCAGTTTGTTAGAACCAAGAAAGGATTTGACCTATTACTGAAGCATGGTTATCAGCCTTTCAAAGGATTGGGCAAGAACGGAGATGGCCGGCTAGAGCCAGTGATCCCTGATCATCATCCGCGCAGAGCAGGACTAGGATTCATGGGCAAAAGATCTCACAAAAATATTGTCTTCATTAAAGGGATCCATTAAAAATTTTCTACCATCTGTCTTTTCTATTTCATTCATTTGATTTCTGCAGTTTGTAGGGACAATGTCCCATTTCAGCTCATTTTAAATGTCCTTATTTCATTTCAAGTCTTCAATAAAGTTATCAATTTTCTCGTCTATCTGGATGTCATCTTTCTCTTATTCTTCTGCAATTTATCTTCAAAATTCATTGTTCTTATCTTTTTTATTCTCATGCAATTTATGTTATAGTGAATGAACTTTTTCTAAAAGCTATTCCTTTTCAAAAATTTCAGAATGTCTTCTCAACCTATAAAAAGATTAGTCATCAATCCTTCAATCCTATCAAAACCGGCAAAGATACATCGGGTCCGGGTAAGAGCAGAGGACAGTAAGGTCACAAAGCAGTCAGAAGAAATGACAGAATTTGATTCGTCGCTTCCAGAGTTGCTAGAATTTGCAGCGATTCAGAAACAAGATGAACCATCGACCCTAGTCCAGGACCCGACTAAGGACATCAATATTGGTTCAGAAGATAGTCCGAAAACTCTCAAGATTGGTACCAGCCTAAGTATAGATGAGAAGGAAAGGCTCATTGACTTTCTCAAGCAGTACCAAGAAGTGTTCGCATGGACTTATGAAGATATGCCAGGTTTAGATCCTAAATTGGTGGAACATCGACTCGTTCTGAAGCCTGATGCGAAACCTGTTAAGCAGAAGTTAAGAAAAATGGATCCTCGAATCAAGAAACAGGTCAAGGAAGGACTTGAGGACTTGCTTAAAGCAGGATTCATCCGAGCAATAGATTATCCGGACTGGTTGGCAAATATTGTTGCAGTTCCCAAGAAAAATGGCAAAGTGCGAATTTGTATTGACTTTCGCGATCTCAATAAAGCTACTCCGAAGGATGACTATCCACTCCCAAATATTGACCTCCTAGTTGATAGCACGGTTGGGCATGCCATGTTCTTCTTCATGGACGGATACTCCGGATATAATCAGATCAAGTTAGCCGCTCGTGACCAATCCAAAACATCCTTCACTATGCCATGGGGCACTTTCTGTTATACAGTCATGCCGTTTGGGCTCAAGAATGCTGGGGCAACCTATCAGCGTGCAATGGCTGCCATTTTCCATGATCAGATGCACAAGACTATGGATGCATACGTTGATGACATCCTGGTCAAATCCAAAGAAGAAGAAGATCATATCGATGCTTTAAGTCAAGTCTTCAAGTGACTCATTCTTTACAAAATGAGACTCAATCCTCAGAAATGTGTCTTCGGGGTTGAATCAGGCAAATTGCTAGGCTTCTTGGTCAGCAAAAAGGGGATAGAAATGGATCCCGCTAAAGCAAAGGCCATCATTGACATGCCACCTCCAACTACTCTTAAGGAATTGCGTAGTCTTCAGGGACGCATGCAATCAATTCGGAGATTCATATCCAACCTTGCCATGAGATGTGAACCTTTCAATCATCTACTCAGAAAAGGAGTGAAATTTGAGTGGGGACCAGAGTGTCAGCAATCGTTTGAATGTATCAAGAAATATCTTCTTAATCCGCCCGTTCTGAAGCCACCAGAATTGGGAAAGCCTCTCTTGCTATATGTTTTAGTTAACCAAGCCGCTTGTGGTGGATTCTTGGCACAGTATGAGGAAGGCAGTTTGATTGAACATGCCATCTATTATGTAAGCAAGACCTTCATTGATTACGACAAGAAATATTCTCAGATAGAAAAGACATGCCTAGCACTAGTATGGATGTGTCAGAAGTTGAGACATTACTTGTTAGCATCAGAAGTCAAGATTCTCTCAAAACTTAATCCTCTCAAGTATATTCTCGAACAACCATTTCTCACTCGACGGATTGCTAAGTGGCAAGTCCTGTTAATGCAGTATGATCTGGGGTATGTTTCTCAGCAATCTATCAAAGATCAAGCAATTGCAGACCAATTGGCAGATTTTCCTTTAGCAGAAGATGTTAAAATCGAGGATAGTTTTCCCGATGAGCGGATCTGTAATGTTCAACAATCCCCAGTTTGGAATCTATTTTTCGATGGATCCAAGAACATGGCCGGCATAGGGGTCGGAATCTTGCTGATCACACCAGAGAAAGAGATGATCCCCTTTTCTCTGAAACTGGATTTTCAATGTACCCATAATATGGCTGAGTATGAAGCTTTAATACAAGGTATGAGAATTTTGCAAGACTTCAATGTTCAGAGGGTACACGCTTTCAGCGATTCATTGCTCGTCGTCAGCCAAGTCAAAGCTGAATGGCAGGTAAAAGATCAGAAGTTGCTCCCTTACCAAAAGATCGTTTTAGCCCTTATCAACAATTTCGAGGAATTTCAGCTTTTCCATATCAAAAGAGAGTTTAATCAAATAGCTGATGGTTTGGCCAGTTTGGGCTCCATTATGTCTTTCAGAAATGGATAATCATGTCGCTCTTTTGAAATCGGTAGACTTGACCAACCTGCCTTCGTTCCGGTAATGCAAGTCAACCAGGCGGAACAGAAAAAGAAGCCTTGGTACCAAGATATTAAAAACTTTATTGAAACTGGTGAGCTTCCACCAGAACTATCAAAGAAGGAGCAAAAAGCAATTCAGCATATGTCCGCTCGCTATTTTATCCTTGTCAATGTTCTTTATCGTCGTGGGTTCAGTTCTGAGTATTCGAGGTGCTTAGACGAAGAAGAAGCCAAAGAAATCATACGAGAAGCGCATGAAGGTATTTGCGGTGGTCATGTCGGCTACCAAACCCTTGCTAAACAAATCATTCGGGCAAGATACTATTGGAGAACCATGCAGCAAGACTGCTATCGTTTTGTGAAGAAGTTCGTTCAGTGTCAGATACACGCACCTTCCATCCATGCGCCAGCCACGTACTTGCAATCAGTCGTGTCTCCATGGCCATTTTCTATGTGGGCCTTCGACGTCGTAGGACCCATCTCTCCTTCAGCTTCTAATGGTCATAAATATTTCCTTGCCGCAACAGAGTATTTCACCAAATGGGTTGAAGCCGTCACTCTGCGTACAGTGGAAGGTCGACATGTAGTTTCGTTCATTCATAAGAACATTCTTTGTCGTTTCGGTATACCGCACGACATCGTGTCAGATAATGGTACTTATTTCAAGAATGAGAGAATGAAGATCTTTTGTTCAAAATTCAGAATTCATCATCATTTTTCAGCTCCTTATTATCTACAAGAAAATGGTCAGGCAGAAGCAACAAACAAGAGTTTGATTCGCATCTTGGAAAGAACCGTTGAGACGGGTCGTGATTGGCACGAGAAAATCCATGATGCACTTTGGGCATATCGAACTACCATTCGAACCCCAACCAATGCGACTCCTTCAGAACTTGTTTATGGGACTGAGGTGGTGTTACCCTTTCATGTTCAGAAGCCCGCCCTTAAGTTCGCATCTCTTTTAGAGTTACCACTCGATCAGTATCAGCAACAGAGATTGGTACAGTTAGATTTACTCGATGAGAAAAGACTCAAAGCAGCAGAGCACGCTCAGTCTTATCGTCAGAGGATAGCAAGGCAATATGCCAAGTCAGTCATCGAAAGGAGATTCCAAGTTAATGACTTGGTCCTTAGATCAACGGCTGTGATCATCGCAAAATTTTTCCTATTCTCTTGTGGTTTCTCTCTCTTCCTTCTCTTTTCCTTTTCTAACCTCTATTATCCTCCTTTTTGAAGGGAGAAGAATAAAAGAAAGAAAAGAGAAAGAGAAGAGAAAAGAAAGAAAGAAAGAGAGAAGAGGAACTTTTTCGAGGGTTTTCACTTGACCTTGATTTGAAAAGAATTTAGAAATTTAACTCGCCTCCGTTTCGAAAATTTGCGGGAAAAATGGAGAGATGGGATTCGCTCGTCGGTACGAGGTTCGACCGTTCCTGGCGCCTTTACCAGGGGTAATCGAACCAAGGATCAAATATATGCCTTTTGCTTTGCCTAAATATAATCTAAGAATTTATTCTAACTCTAAATGCACAAAGAATCATACTTGTGCAATGCAAGGATGTATGCTCTCTTTTGAAATATTTGATTTGGAAATTTTCAAGTATTCTGAGATGAAATTTGATGAGGGAGTGAAGGAATGATTGAATCCAACTTTAGAACTTGAGATAGATCAGAGGAGTTCTAAGTTTTTGAAGTAAATCAGAGTTGGTAAAATAAACGAGAAAGAATGACTTGAAGCCTTGAAATGAAAGGAAATGAAGTTTTAAAGTCAAAATCGATTTTAAATTTGAATTTGAATTTAGGAAAGGAAATGAATATTTGAGATGGAATTGAACTTGGATTTCTGAAGCTTGGGATGGATCTGAGATAATCAAATGGTATTTAGGAAAAAAAAATGGATTTAGGGAGTTCAGATGAGATCTGAAAATGGAATTGGATTTGAAATCTAGAATTGGGAATGGAGTTGGATCTAAAGATGGATTTAAGATCTGAGATCCGAGATAAAATTGGGTTCTGGATCCTAAGATGGATTTGGATTTGTAATTTGAGATCTAAGGTGAAGTTGGATTCTGGATCCTAACATGGATTTGGATCTGAAGTCTGATATCCAATGTAGAGTTGGATTTTGGATCCTAATATGGATTTTGGATCCTAATATGGATTTTGGATCTGAAGTCTGAGATCCAAAGTAGAGTTGGATTCTGGATCCTAACATGGATTTGGATCTGAAGTCTGAGATCCAAAGTGAAATTGGAGTCTGGGTCCTAAAGGAGAATTGGATCCGAAGTCTGAGATCCAAAAGTGGAATTGGACTCTGGATCCTAAAGAGGAATTGGATCTGAAGTCTGAGATCCGAAGTATAATTGGGTTCTGGATCCTGAGATGGATTTGGATCTGAAATCTGAGATCCAAAATGGAGTTGGACTCTGGATCCTAAAAGGGAATTGGATCTTGAAGTCTGAGATCCAATATGAGTGTTGAATCATGGATCCTAAAAGTGGATTTGGAGTTAAATTCAGAAGGTGAATGAAGAGTTCCCAAATTTGAATAAAATGAATTTTCAAGTCAAACTGGACTTTGAATTTGGGGCTTGAATTCGATTCTTAGAAGGTGAATCAAGGACCTCAAAGTTAAATTGAACTTTGAGTTGGATTGGAGTTGGAGTTTCAAAGTCAAATTGAACCTTAAAATCTGATTTGATTTTGAATATAAAATGAGTTTGAAATCTCAAAGTTTAAATTGAACTTTGAGATTTGAAAAATGAAATAGAATTTGAAAAATTGAAAGGATGAATTGGATTTACAGAGATTGAAGATTGATTGAAGAGGATATTAATATCACTTGGAGTTTTTGAAAAGGATTTTTTTTTAAAAAATATGATGCAATTCTATCCTATATGATGGATGAATTTAAATTTTTGAAATTGGATTTTGAAAAGCTATCTGATTCTTGAAATGAATTAAAATAAGACTGAAGATATAATACATCCTTGACTATGGTCATTGAATGTATTATATAATAATCTATATTTGAATTCAAAAGAAGAATAAAATACATTTGGTGCTTTTATAGAATTTAAAATGAAATTAACTCTCAATATATCCTGACTATGGCCATTGGTATATATTTTGGGTCAATTTTAAGTTATATTCTAATAAAAGGAGAAGATTTTTAAGGAAAATATAATGAATTTTTGAAAATGGATCCAGTGTGGATCCGACGTTATTTCGTAAAAGATAAAAATCCTAAGTTTTGTCCACACCCTGACTATGGCCATTGATGTGGATCATCAACTTAGGACTGATTTACCTCTTACGAAGTGGTGCACGTGCCATTCGTGTTTCACCCATGTGAGATTTTGAGAAATAAAGGGGAAAATGCATGAAGAACAAGTAATTCATGATATTTGCAATGCTCATTCATTCTATCTAAACAGGAAATGTAAATTCTCATTATATCTAGCTATTACAATACATGAAATCAAATATACAACTTTAAATGATGATATTTTCCACCCATTTCCTGCAAAAACACTTGGTCAGTAGAAGAAAGTGTCACCTTGACTTCAAAGATATAAAATGTGATGTTCATATGAACATATGGAAAATGATATATGCCTCTGTGTACATATGTATATACGTACATGTACACGTATATGTGCGTATATACATATATATAGTATAGATACATATGGCCCATATACCAAGTAGATGAAACCTGCCAACCATGCATATAATAAAATGTCTAAGAAGTGGCAGGGAGTGTTAATGAAAGTAGAGTTTGTGAAGGGAAGTTGTCATATGTTTGCTACGAAGGCAACAACCAATGGGGGAGACTGGGAAGCTATGACTGGAAATGTGGTTGATATGTAGGGATGCCAATGAATGTGGTTGTGGATTTTAGATAACTTGGAAAAGTCTGGCCGATTCCGAACCATATATGCCCACTTCCCTGGGTTACCTTCAGCTGAATTGGACTAGCTGAAGAAAATCGCAAACCCAACTGAATCCACAGGTTCAGATAAGGGCATAGTAGCATATTATGAACCAGATGGGTCCTGATCAACCAAAGATGAAACCTGCTGGAGGCTAACCACCAAGGAATGACTTAGTCAAAGAACCCTGAACCAGGTCTCTACTTGACTGAAGGTTGGCATCTTGGGACAAGCTGATGTCCCAAGGAGGTTTTGAGGGAATGTTATCAATTATCAGAAAACACATCAGATTCTACTATGAAGCAGTAGTGGCCAAAGCATATACTCTTCACCCCATGCTGATCGTCCAAGGCAACTCTACTTAACAATCAAAAGGACTGTTATGACAAACATAGTTGAATTCATGTTTGCAGTATCCCTATTGCTAGCACTATGACCTGCAGTGATATGCCAACAGAGACATTTACTGGTAGACCTGGAGACAGAGATATAGAAATATCGTGACGAGTATTCATCATACACCTGTATCTTAGAATGTCCATGAAACAATAAAGCAGATTAATGCAATCATACAGTTGGGACTAGGTGAAGATGGAACAACCCATGTAAAGCAATTGGCAAGTTAATTCAAACAAAAGGGAAAATGGGGGGAGATACAGGGTATCGTGGGATCATGTAATAGCAAAACACCCACTGAAAGATTGACTCCACATCACGATTTTATGTAATAAGGCATACACATGGTGAACCAGATCATAGTGATTCATATGGTGAACACTTGATTTCCTTAACATGATTGAAATAGGGAAATAATGCCAGCAAAATCTGTGCAAGAAGAAAAAGGAAACGAAAGAAAAAGAAAAAAAAAAAAACTGGGCACTATTACATATAATGCTACTAGATCAATTTTTCCTAAATTAGAGTTAAATCCTGAATGCATGGTAAGTAGGCATGATAGGGAAAAGGAAAATAAAGGGGCAGTTAATCCTCCTGATAGGCCTATGATTGTTCTCAACAACCACAGAAACAATGAAGTAAATATAGCTCCTCACGTGGTCTGTACAATGCACCATCATTTGTATGGCAAAAGGGTTCACCTGAACCGATGCCAAATTCTCTGAAACTCACTTACAGGAGATCTCTATCACAGACTGGGATTTTCCTGAGGTAAGTTACTAGCAAGAAATCACAGGATGGTGGATGGGTATCCACGGTGTTCCTTCACATAAGCATAAATGGATTTATAAATGATTTTTTTTTTAACAAGAAATGAATAATATAATAAAAAAAAAATCTCAAAAGGTTGGATAGTTCTCATTATCTTATCAGTAGAGTGACCAGAAAACCCATTAGAAACGCAATACCAAGGCTACTCTTTACCAGCATTCAGGTTTTAAGTAATAAAATGGTAATGTAGTGGCAAGCAAAATTCTGCAACAGAATCGCTCAACCATCGATGAGGTATAACAATGGTAAATGATTCTGATGAAACAATGTAACATGTTAGACTTATTGATGGACTGAGGCAAATGGATGGTATGCCATGGTAAACGATGGTTGAACTTGCTTAAGCAATGCTGCACCCTGGATGAGGGGTATGGGCGATGAAATGCAAGGCGAAGGAAAACATATGCAGACAAGACCACCTGAGGATTCACACTTAATGAGAAACTAAATTAAAAGGACTCAGAGCAAATACAAAGCAATGGATGAAACGAATTTCAACAGATCGCAGCATGAACTATGAACTATGGGACTGACAAGAAATCATGGTATAAACGAGAGTTTCACGATGGGATTGCTCCAAAACTACCAAACACTGAAACCAAACTTGAAATCCCATGGCAAATCAGGTGTAAACCTGATTGTGGCCATTTTATGTCACAGAGAACCATGAGGTGCTTACGTTCGTTGATTTTTAAATTGATCCGAACATGGATGCTTGAATGCCAACAAAACTTATCAATGACGTTAATACTGGAACAAATGAAGGTTTGAAAAAAAAAAAACGAGCGTACATGTATACATGATATGGGATGCAGTGGAATAAGACGTAAAGAAGAAACTATATTGAAACATGAGATCTGAATAAACAAAAGAAACAGTGAATTGAAAATCAGGGGGGCAATCACTAAAAAAAAAAAGAAAGGGGAAGAATGTAAGCCAACTAACGGCGAATATAAAACAGTAAATCTAACACAAAAGGAATTTCAAACAAGAAATCAGAAACCTGGAACAAGATAGACACATACAGGGATTTGAGAATCATCCTTCGTCTCATAGCGAAAGTCACAAGGGATTGGTAGAATGAAATTAATAAAATGCCCTGTTAAACATCCTCGACAAACTGAGTGAAACTCAGTAAGACTCCGTTTATGGTATTCAAATCCGACCCCGGCATCCAAACAAACTTGTCGAAGGATGATTCACCGGACATCAATTAAAAGTAGATGAAAGGAACACTTCCATGCATTTGATCCCTTGGAAATTGCTTGGTAATCCAGTGATTACCCAACTGAATACCAGGAATCATTATGCTTTAGAGGACAAAAAGAGAAAAAAAAAAAGTAATCTCAGACTGAACAGAACAGGAATTAAGTAAATGTAAAGTAAAATGAAAGACATAAATCATAAAGAAAAGAGGAATGGGAGTCTCGACTTAAACGAAGACAGAGACTAAATAAGTGCAAAATAAGATGAAAGACAAATATGATCAAGGGTTTCCTATGTTGGGATGTCGTGATCCCATTAATTTTGCACACGAGAGGGGTCGGTATTGCTACCAGCGAACCGAAGCCCTCAATGGTGCGTTAATGGGGGAAAAACGGGAAGACTTCAAAGAAAATCCAAAGAGGAATCAAAATGGAGTTTGAATGGCTACTTACCGAGATTCTATCGAAGTTCTGAAAGAGGGGCTTCTCTTCCTTCTGCGATGGAAGTCTCCTATTTCTGCAGGAGAGGAGGTGGCCGGTATGGATGAGCTGGATCAAATCGTCTGGTGGATCGAAGATTCGCCGCTGCAATAGATGCCTTGGATGAAGACTCGATGCTGAAGTTGATGAATCTTTTGCAGTTGATTATTCCTTCCGCCAATGGGGAGGATCAGGAAGAGGAGACGATAGGAAGGGACAAGGGAAGAAGGGTTGCAGAGGGATTGTGGGTGTCGATAATGGTTGCCAATGGGTTAATTCTCGATCCTTTTTCCCCTCCCTTTGCGCCTCTTTTATAGAGAGAAGAGGAAAGGTCTGGAAGCGGGGGCGACAGTTGGTAATCGAGGGTGGAGCGAGAGGGTAACTGATCCAAGGGTTAAGGATGCAGGGAGCTCAATGGGGAAGAGGGTTCTGGAAGGAGGACGGCGGTTTTTGCTTTGATGGACTGGGGCCAATGGGGATGATCGAAGGGGGATTCCATTGGCGATCAAGGGTGAGGAAGTGGAGGAGTTCGGTGATGAAGGGTTTGGAGGAGGTGGATTGCACATGGGGGGGGCTTTCCAGAGGATACGGTAGAGAAGGAGAAGGTTTTTGGGCCAGAAAAGGGGAAGCCCAGAGAGAGGTTTCGAGAGAGAGTGAACCGGGAGAGAGTGAACCGAGACAGAGAGAGAACCGGGATAGAGAAAGAAGCGATGAGAGAAAAAGGATCGTGAAGTTGTCATATTTTCCATTTTTTTTTTTTCAAAGAGTTTTAAACTGTATATTTTTTTTGATTTTTTTGTTGTTTTCTTCATTTTCTGATTTTTTTGTCATTTTGGAAATAAAATCCTAAAATTAAAAAAAAAAAATTGTATTTCACTGAGAAATATTTACAAAAGAAAGTTTTCAAGGCTATTTTGAGGAAATTTCTTCAGAAAATGGGTTTGGACCCAAGTTTTAAAAAAAAATGTTCGAGTTTTGAAACTCGACTCGAGAAACACAACATGATGGATTCAAACGAACACCGGACGAAGTGTCTGAGCTTTTCAAAAAGTTATTTTTGGAAATTTCGAGAATTTGATTTTAAACATTAGACCACAAAGCTTAGATTTGGATCTTTTATCTGGATCCGGATCCGAAATCGAGTCTGATTTATAAAATGAATTTAATTTCAATAAATCTTGAGAAATAAAGTGCAATTTGGATTTAAAACTGACTCAATTACCCAGAAAATGAAGATAAAGGGCAAAAGGAGAATATTTACAAACTTTGGAAAATTTTGGGGTGTTCACAGATGCCCCTCTTTGCTACTAAGTCGGTTGAAAGCCGAGCTTAGTGGCAAAGAAACACTCCAAATTTTGAAAAAAATGTTTCGGTTAGCCAACCTTAACTGTGCGTGGAAGAATTATTTTGAACATGACTTTTCAGGCTTAAAAACCTTATCCTGAATGGTTCCGGGGGGTGAAATCCTCGACAATTATACGATTGAATGATAAGAGTGTCCTCGTGATGGGACTTGTGGGCGAGGATCCCGCAGTGATGAAAGGTAAGAAATTAGATTAAGTCTCGTGGGTGAGACAAGATCAACTTTTGAAATGACTCAGGTTTAACCCTTAACCTGGATGGGAAAAAGATATATCAAGATAATTCGGATGGGGAAAGGAAACATAAACGGATCTCGATGGGACATTTTGAGAGAAATGTCTCATGAGATGAAACTCAAGGATGATCCTTTCCTGGATGGATATACAAAGAGCACGGATTCCTTTGTGGGGAAAACCATGATGGGACAAGAAGGATTACCTCGTCTAAACAAGGCTCAGGTTTAACCCAAACCTGAAAGGAAGGTGCCTCGCGAAGCGAGGTTCAGGCTTCGCCCTTATCCTGAGAGGGACGACCATACAAAATCTTTGAGTAAAGAAACTGTGATGGGACAACAAATGCATCGCCGAAGCGAGATTCAGGTTTAACCCTTGACCTGAGTGGGAGATGATGCAGAATCTTTGGATGAAGAAACCGTGATGGAACCTTCAGAATTTGGACGAACAAATCCGAAAGGGGTTTGCGAGAAGAGAAAATCAAGGGATTCCCTAAAGCTCAGAAAGGGGATGATCTTGGGCGCCTCATTGCTGAGACTAAAATCAGCTTTCTAAAAAAAGACGACCTCTCGCAGAAGGTTCGGGTGGTTACACCTCGAGGAGCGAGGCGACAGGTTTAATCCTTAGCCTGAATGGATACAGAATCCTCGAGGAGCGAGGAAAACTGTGATGGGCCTCTAGACTTTGCACAACAAGTCCAAGAGGGGTTTTCGCAAAAGGATAAAAATGGGGGTCCCTAAAACTTGAAAAGGGGTTGTTTTTGGGCGCCTCATTGCTGAGACTGAAAATAGCTTTTGACAATAACAGATCTTTTGCAAAAAGTTCAGGTTTGGCCCTTATCCTGAGCGGGAACTGTCCATGGCGGGACAGTGGGGAGCACAGGGAAGTGTGCGGATCCGAGAGCGCTCAGATCAGACGGAAGGGAAGGACTTTTCAGTCCTAAGGAGGGATGATGTCAGGATACGTCAAAACGATCTTCAAGTTCACACTTCATGTTGGGATAACTAGAAAATATTGCCAATAAGATGCCAAAAATTGTAGTTGATTCAGAATGATTGAATTGTGCTCATGTGTGAAAATATCACCTCTTTCTACCTAGAGTATTAGCTTCAATTGGGCTAACTCTGTAGATTTTTAGAACTAAAATTCAAATTTGTTGCTGTTGAGTTTCTTCAAAGAATATATCAATTTCCTTGATATGAAAGAGAGGAAACATTCTTAGCTTCATAAAAGCAATTAAGTGAAAAGACATTGATAAAGAATTTCACATAGATAAAGATGATTCTTTGATAGTTTCGGGCAGTTTGATATCCTGGGTATTTCCCATGATGATCTTTTGCACTGTTTTGAACCATGGATCTTTTCTGGTTTCTTTTACATCCTCCTTTATTTTGGAGATGTTCTGACTTTTCTCTCTTTTTCGAGGAAGGGTACGTCACAAACTCCTTCATCTTGGAGATGATCCGATCCTTCTTTTTCTTTCTCAGGGATTATGACATTGGCCCTAGGGTTGAGATCTATAAATAGTAGCGGAAATCAAATATCTTTTAGGGTTTGTCGGTAGGTTCATCGCATCCGCCTTCATCTTGGCGGTGCTCTGAACGTTCCCTGGAAGGATCCGTCACAAACTCCGTCATCTTGGAGATGTTTCAAATCTTCTTTGGCCCCGGGGGTCCACTCGCTTAATTCGTCTTCATCTTGACGACAATTGAGAGATCCCTTTTGCAGATATTTGATTTGCAGCTCAGACGACTGGGGAGATATGGATTGGGTAGGTTCTTTTTTACTGCCCAGGATATTTCCACTGTCTTACTGCCAAAGAATGGTCTTTAAGAATGTGCCATAGCTATGACCAATATCAATTCGCTCATGGCTTTTCAATATCGTTGAATTTTCCTTTTGCCGATCATATCGAAGATTTTTCTTCATCCTCTTGGTTGATCAACAGAAAAAGCTTGAATTCAGTTCTTATTTCGCAAAAGTCTTGCTCTTTTGGAAATAATACTAAAGGTAGTTTGAGATAATTCTTTGTGCGATGAAAACTTTGAGATCAACAATGACTTTTGATAGCAAATTGGTAACGTATTCTAGAAATCCTTGACGAAAGAAATCACTTGATATCGAATCGACATGTCTATGACAAAATTCTCCTCTCTTTTCCCCAAAAAGAGAGACTCAGGCTTAAGCCCTTACCTGAATGGGAAGTTGAAAATACTCCTCTCTTCCCTGAAAGAGGAGGTGTTTGCAAAACGGAACTTTCGAAGAGAAATTAAGTTTTCGTCAAAACTCCCTGTCTCTAGGCTTCTCTTATGGAAAGGCGGCCGAAAAACAAAGTTGAGAAAGTATCACAGAGGAACGAGTCCATCACACTCTCCCTAGAAGAGGGTCCTCTGTGAAGGGGTTGGCCAAAGATGATAAAAATAGGGGCCACAAAAGAAACGAGCTTCCGTCGAAGCCCTCCCTAGAAAAAGGGTTCTTTTGTGTAAAGTAGGTTGTTGTTTTGCAAACTGTTCACGAAGAAAACGAGTTCTTTCAAACTCTCCCTGGAAGAGGGTTCTTGCGAACGGAATATGGTTGCATGCGAAAGGAACGAGCTCCCTCGAACTCTCCCTGAAGAGGGTCCTTCGCCAGAGAAAAAGATTGATTTTTTTGATAAAATGATGACCTGGAGGTCGAAATTGAGAATTTAGAACCTGAAATGATGATGCTTGGTTAGCACACAGACTGAACCTGGAGGGCTAACTGATTAGTCAGCCAAACACTAGCGCAAGCGCTAGATGCACCAACACAAGCACTGGATTTCAAGAAGAAAGCCCTAGTACGAGCGCTGGGTTTTTGAAAAATGCGCACCAGTACGAGCATTGGATTTTCTAAAAGGAGGATTTGAAAAATGAGACCGACATTCGAAGATATTTGAGAATTGAGCGAGAATGATTGCCGGTGTTTCAGGATTATCCCTTATCCTGAAGGGGAAGAAATGAGTGAGTATGAAAACTTGAATTCACAATAATCTGTCCAATACGAGCATTGGAAAATGGAAGTTCAAGTCGGGACTTGAGGCTTTTTAAAAATATAAAAAAAAGGAAAATCTGAGTCGGAACCCGTTTTTTTTTTTTAAAATATAAGAAAGAAAGTGAGAATCGGGTTCGAAAACTCGAATTCTCAAAACAATGCATTGTCTAACATGAGCATTGGATTCAAAAGGAAGTTCAAGTTGGAACTTGAGACTTCAAAAATAAGAATATACAAAAAGGAAAATCCGAGTCGGAACCCGGTTTTTAAATACAAGAAAGAAAGTGAGAATCTGGTTCAAAAACTCGAATTCTCAAAAACAATGAATTGTCCAACACGAGCATTGGATTCAAAAGGAAGTTCAAGTCGGAACTTGAGACTTCAAAAATAAGAATATACAAAAGAAAAATCCGAGTCGGAACCCGATTTTTAAATACAAGAAAGAAAGTGAGAATCAGGTTCGAAAACTCGAATTCTCAAAACAAAGAATTGTCCAACACGAGCGTCGGATTCAAAAGGAAGTTCAAGTCGGAACTTGAGACTTCAAAAATAAGAATATACAAAAAGGAAAATCTGAGTCGGAACCCGGTTTTTAAATACAAGAAAGAAAGTGAGAATCTGGTTCGAAAACTCGAATTCTCAAAAACAATGAATTGTCCAACACGAGCATTGGATTCAAAAGGAAGTTCAAGTCGAAACTTGAGACTTCAAAAATAAGAATATACAAAAAGGAAAATCCGAGTCGGAACCCGGTTTTTAAATACAAGAAAGAAAGTGAGAATCGGGTTCGAAAACTCGAATTCTCAAAACAAAGAATTGTCCAACACGAGCGTCGGATTCAAAAGGAAGTTCAAGTCGGAACTTGAGACTTCAAAAATAAGAATATACAAAAAGGAAAATCCGAGTCGGAACCCGGTTTTTAAATACAAGAAAGAAAGTGAGAATCTGGTTCGAAAACTCGAATTCTCAAAAACAATGAATTGTCCAACACGAGCATTGGATTCAAAAGGAAGTTCAAGTCGGAACTTGAGACTTCAAAAATAAGAATATACAAAAAGGAAAATCCGAGTCGGAACCCAGTTTTTAAATACAAGAAAGAAAGTGAGAATCGGGTTCAAAAACTCGAATTCTCAAAACAAAGCACGAGCGTTGGATTCAAAAGGAAGTTCAAGTCGGAACTTGAGACTTCAAAAATAAGAATATACAAAAAGGAAACTCTGAGTCGGAACCCAGATGAGAAGGAGATAATTCCTACCCAAGAGTCGGATTGAAAGGATTGACAAAAAGCATGAATAGATTCCGCCGATTACAAAGATTTATTAAAGATTCTTGACCCAAGATGGTCTGAATTTTGATGACTTCAGGATTTTCCCTTATCCTGAAGAGGAATGAATAAAGGTTGGTATGAATTGAAAAGTTTATGGGAAGTAGTTCAGGTTTTAACCCTTAACCTGAAAGGGTTGTAAAATAAAAGATCGATAAAATTTAAAAGCTTGATAAAAACTTGATAAAACTTGACAAAATGATAAGAACGGATAACAAATCGATGAAAATTAAATCGGAAAATGAAATAGATGCAATTTTAAATAAAAATAGATTAACTGAAAAATTGATAAGTTTTTCAGAAAAAGAGTTCGTCTAATCCTGCCTGCATTATGATGAAGGAAAATAAGTATAGATCAAAATAAAATGCCCCAGTATTAGGGAGAGGAATGTGAGAATTTAATAGAAAATCGTCGCTTTATTGAGAGAGATTTTTGAAGAGTACAAAAGGCTAGGAATTTAAGTGTAAAATCTCTTCAAATGCAGGGCATTAATAGGATCTGGCAGTTCTACCCCATCTGCGTTGATCAGACGATAGGAATTGCGAGGCAATGCTTCTTTAACCACATAAGGGCCTTCCCAATTGGGTGACCACTTGCCTTTCGGCCGGTGCTTGAGATGAGCTGTCGATCTGAGCACAAGATCATTAACTCGAAACCTTCTCTCAATAACTGATTTGGCGTAGTGCCTAGCTATCCTCTGACGATAGGCCTGAGCGTGCTCTGCTGCCTTGAGTCTTTTCTCGTCTAATAGATCAAGCTGTACCAATCTCTGCTGCTGATACTGATCAAGCGGAAGTTCAATGAGTGACACAAACTTGAACGCGGACTATGAACATATAGAGGTAACACCACCTCCGTCCCATAAACAAGCTCTGAAGGCGTAGCATTGGTCGGGGTCCGAATGATGGTTCGGTATGCCCAAAGTGCATCGTGCATCTTCTCGTGCCAATCACGGCCCGTCTCCACAGTTCTTTCCAGAATGCGGATCAAAATCTTGTTGGTGGCCTCTGCCTGACCGTTCCCTTGGGGATAGTAAGGAGCTGAGAAGTGGTGATGAATCCCGAACTTCGAGTAGAAGGTCTTTATCTTCTCATTCTTGAAATGGCTGCCATTATCTGACACAATATCATGTGCGACGCCGAAGCGACAGAGAAGATTTTTATGAATAAATGAAACCACATGCCAGCCTTCTACTGTTCGCAGAGTTACAACCTCAACCCATTTGGTGAAGTATTCTGTAGCTGCGAGGAAGTATTTGTGGCCATTAGATGCAGAAGGAGTGATCGGACCCACCACGTCGAAGGCCCACATCGAAAAGGGCCAAGGAGAGACCACGGATTGCAAGTATGCGGCTGGCGCGTGAATGGAAGGCGCGTGCATCTGACATTTGACGCACTTCCTTACAAATTGATGGCAATCCTGCTGCATAGTTTTCCAGTAATACCCTGCATGGATAATCTGCTTGACGAGTGTTTGGTAGCTGGCGTGGCCACCACAAATTCCCTCGTGTGCCTCTTGGACAACTTCCAAAGCTTCATCCTTATCTAAGCATCTAGCATACTCAGAACTGAACCCACGACGGTAGAGAGTATTGGCAAGGATGAAATAGCGGACTGACATGCGTTGAATTGTATGTTATTCCCTTCTCGGCATGTCTGGTGGGAATTCACCAGTTTCGATAAAGCTTTTGATGTCTTGGTACCAAGGCTTTTCTTTCTGGGTGGCTTGGTTCACTTGTTCAGTTGGAATGTAGGCAGGTTGATCAAGTCTGCCGATCTCGAAGGAACAACAGGATTCACTGTCTTTGAAAGACAAAATAGAGCCTAAGCAGGCTAAGCCATCGGCTATGCGATTGTATTCCCTCTTGACATGATTGAGCTGAAATTCTTCAAGGTTGCCTATGAGGGCTAAGGCAATCTTCTGATAAGGGATTAACTTTGAATCCTTGACTTGCCATTCAGCATTAACTTGACTGACAACAAGTAATGAGTCGCCGAAGGCGTGTACTCTCTTGACATCAAAGCTTTGCAAAATTTTGAGGCCTTGTATTAGAGCTTCATACTCGGCCATGTTATGAGTACATTGGAAATTGAGCTTGAGGGAATAAGGGAGCATCTCCTTTTCAGGAGTGATCAACAAGATCCCAATCCCTATACCAGACATATTTCTGGCTCCATCAAAGAATAGAGTCCAAACTGGAGATTCCTGAATACTGCAAATTCGATCGTCAGGAAAATCATCTTCCGCTTTGATTTCTTCTGTTAACGGAAAATCTGCCAACTGATCTGCGATGGACTGACCCTTGACTGACTTCTGAGAAACATATTCCAGGTCATACTGCATCAGGAGGACTTGCCATTTCGCAATCCGTCCAGTAAGAAAAGGCTGCTCAAGGATGTACTTGAGAGGATTGAGCCTTGACAAAATTTTGATTTCTGATGCCAGGAGATAATGTCTCAGCTTCTGACACATCCATACTAAGGCTATACATGTCTTCTCCATCTGAGAATATTTCTTCTCATAATCGATGAAAGTCTTGCTGATGTAGTAGATGTCATGCTCAATCCGGCTGCCTTCCTCATACTGCGCAAGAAATCCGCCACAAGCATTGTGGTTGACAGAAATATACAAGAGCAGCGACTTTCCGAGTTCTGGTGGCTTCAGAACTGGTGGATTGAGAAGATACTTCTTGATGCGCTCAAATGAGAGCTGGCATTCTGATCCCCATTCAAATTTCACTTCTTTTCTTAATAAGTGATTGAAGGGCTCGCATCTCATGGCCAAATTTCAGATGAAACGTCGAATAGACTGAATGCGCCCCTGAAGGCTCCTTGATTCTTTGAGGTTGGTGGGAGGCGGCATGTCAATGATTGCCTTTGCCTTGGCAGGATCCACCTCTATGCCTTTCTTGCTGATCATGTAGCCAAGCAGCTTGCCTGACTCCACTCCGAAGACGCATTTTTGTGGATTGAGCCTCAGCTTGTAGAGAATAAGTCTTTCGAAGACTTGGCCGAGAGCATCAAGATGATCCTCTCCTTCTTTGGACTTGACCAGGATGTCATCCACATAGGCATCCATGTTTTTGTGCATCTGATCATGAAAGATCACTGCCATAGCCCTCTGATAGGTTGCCCCAGCATTCTTGAGTCCAAACGACATGACTGTATAGCAAAAGGTACCCCAAGGCGTGGTGAAGGAAGTTTTGGATTGGTCACGAGCGGCCAATTTGATTTGATTGTAGCCTAAGTATCCATCCATGAAGGAGAACATGGCATGGCCTGCCGTGCTATCGATCAGAAGATCGATATTGGGGAGTGAATAATCATCCTTTGGGGTGGCTTTATTCAGATCTCTGAAATCAATACAAATCCGAACTTTGCCATTCTTTTTGGGGACTGCCACAATGTTCGCCAACCAATCTGGGTATTCGATGGTCCGAATGAACCCTGCTTTTAATAACTCTTCAAGTCCTTCTTTAACTTGTGGTGCTACTCGAGGATCCATTTTTCTTAGTTTCTGCTTGATTGGTTTGCAATCCGGCTTCAACATATGGCGATGCTCGACTAACTTGGAGTCTAAACCTGGCATATCTTCATAAGTCCAAGCAAAAACTTCCTGATGCTGCTTGAGGAAGTAGATGAGCCTTTTCTTCTTATCTAAACTTAGACTGGAACCAATTTTGAGGATTCTTGGATCGTCTTCCGAACCAATATTGACATCCTCTGTTGGATCTTGAACTAATGGCGATGGTTCATCCTGCTTCTGAATGCTGGCAAATTCTGGCAAACCTTGAATTGTCGAGTCGAATTCTGCCAACTCTTCAATCTGCTCTGTCATTTTGCTGACTTCTGCCCTTGCCTTTGCTTTGCATGCTCTGGCTGGTTTATTTTGAAAAAGGTTGGTATTGATGACGAGCTTTTTGAACGATTTAGGAGCCATGATCCTGGCAATCCTGATAGCGAAAAAGAAGGCCTTTGAGAAAAAGGTAAAATGTTCGAAAAATAGCCTTTTGTAAAAAAAAACAGAGAATGACAACATAGATATGGATATAAGCAAAGAATTTGTGTACACCAAGATGAACAGAGCAAACAAACTTTTCCTTGATTGAGTGAACTTTGATATTTACAAGCGATTGTTTGAGAAAAAGAAAGAAACTGGGGCGGATCTTGCCCTTACAAGATGACAGAAAGGAAAGAGAACAGAAAACACTGGCATTGTCTTCATTACTGAGCTCCCTTGACGAAGATGGTCTTTCTGCCGGATGACTGACCTGTGAAACCCAAGCCTGTGCCGGTGTCATGCTGAGCAGGGACGATCGGCTCCAGGATGCCGTCTTCATCTTTGCCCAGGCCCCTGAAGGGCTGATACCCGTGCTTCATTAGGAGATCAAATCCTTTCCTTGATTTTGAGAATCGAGGAAACAGAGGGTGATCTTTAAATGAGGTGCAATCGAGGCGTCCTCCTAGCTTGAAGAAGCGAGGTCCCTGCCACTGAACAACTGCGGTGACATTTTCTGTTGGCTGGATTTCTTTCAAATTTAGCATATTCAGACTTTCACTCAGATCAATCTCTTCGGCTTCCCGGATGCTCGGGATGTCGGCAGTGAAAGTGGGACGGGGAATCATCGGCTGCGGGAGTCGTTCTTCCGGATCCTCTCCTAGGACCGTAGTGATCATGCCCCCCTTCGACCATTTGATGCACTGGTGCAGGGTTGATGGGACCGCATTGGCATTGTGGATCCAGGTGCGCCCCAGCAACAGATTGTATGTTGGCAGTACATTGACCACATGGAAGAGTACAATATGCACCGAATAGTTGATGAAGATCTCGAGAAATATCTTCCCCTTGGCTGTCTACCCATGGTTATCAAAACCGTAGATCGTGATCGGATCTGGGGTGTATTCCTCTTCTTTTAAACCCAACGCCTTGGCTGTCATTTCTGGACAGATATTTAGGCTGCTGCCTCCATCGACGAGCACATGAGGGACTGTCATGCCCCTGGTTCGTACTACTATGTATAGGGCATTGTTATGAAACGAATGAGGCTTTGGCAAATCCTCATCAGAAAAGGTGATCGGTGCGTTTGTCATGGCCTGATTGACGATTTGAGCCATGTCTTGCGGAGTGGTGCTAGGCTTGATTTTGATCTTTCTGAGCAGATCTTCTAGCACTTGCTGGTGCTCAGGTGAAGCGCGGGTCAGGTCCAAGATAGAGATGTTGGATAATGCAGTAATCGGCTTCTGAACTGACCCTGAAGCCTCTTCTTTCTTCGAAGCTGCCTTGATAAAGCGCTTCGGGATCCTGGGGACCACTTTGGTAATTTCTGTTGTTGCCTTTGTTGTTTTACTGGAAAATGCGGTGACATCCGCCCTCTTGGCGGAGGACTGTGCTTGGCGAAGGACTAGGACCTGATGTTGATCCTGAATGTCTTGCCTAGAACATGGTTGGATACTGCCTTGCAGAGAGAATGCCTGCTCTGTGATGACCGAAGCTGAATGTTTAGGGAATGGTTTGGACAAGATTTCTGGCTGCTGCTCATCCTCGTCCTCAATCAGCATGTTTTTGTCAATACAATCTTGAATGATGTTTTTGAGGACAAAACAGTGCTCGGTGTCGTGTCCGACAGTCCGATGGAACTTGCAGAATTTATCAGTCCATTTACCCATAGCGACGGGAGGATCCGCTACCTTGGGAAGTTTGATCATTCCTTTCGACATCATATATTCTAAGATGTCTTCGCGGGACTGCTCTAAAGCCAAAAATTCCCGATCATAGCTCCAACCTTCGTGCTTCGGCTTTGCTGGCTGCTTTGCTTCTGGCTGAGGCACTGATTGGACAGGCTGTGGCTTAACAAATTTTCCCTTCTGGGCTGCAGAGTTTGTTCTTTCGGCCCTGGGATGCCCTGAGTTCTTGCTGCGATTCTTCTTGCTTTTCTTTTTGCCGGAACCACTGCTGCCCTGATCTGTCAATCCTGCGGCATAGGCGACATGTGCCTTTTTCTTTTGGTCAGGATTTCCTCTGACAAAAGGATATTCTTCGTATAGACCATTGTCTAGGTCAGTCTCGAGCCACTCGGCTCTCTCAATCAATTTGATGAATGACTTGGCAGGCGAAGTGGAAATGAGGTTCCTTAAAGGCTGGGCGAAATTATTCAGAATAATCTGCAGGGCATGCTCCTCTGGGATGGGAACTTTCATTCTGTTACAGGTGCTTCTCCACCTGTGGATAAATTCGCTAGCTTTCTCATTCTCCATCTGTTTTAAATTGTACAGATGATTGAGGGTTGGTGAGGCTTCGACATTAAACATGAAGCGCTCAATGAACATGTTTACGACTTTATCGAACTCTCGTAGTTCGATAGGATTAATGTGGTCTGCATACCACCTGGCCGCTACCCCTTCTAGGCTGCGAGGAAAGCAGATGAATAACGCCCGATTATCTTTCCTGAAACGGCCGCATTCGGCATAAAAGGTGGCCAAATGAGCCTTGGGATTGCTTGTTCCGTCAAATTTAAGGAACTTGCGAGGGAGGTTTTCCAGATTGTCATCCCCATCTAGGCCATGGTAAAAATCTTCACCGGAGTAGGTCTGCTTGCCCTTGCTTTTGGCCTGGATATCCTTGATAGCCCGATTCATTTCTTTCATCTGCTCTTGCATTGGGTCATTAGCCGGAACAGACTTGTTGATTGATTCGGGCTCTACAGCGGTTTTTACAAACTGCGGTGGAGGATTCTGATAAACAAGTTGCTCTTCCTCTTCCGATTCCTCAACTGATTCTGCTTCTTCAGAAGTGGTGTCGGGCTGTACTTGCTTTCTAACAATCCTGACTGGCTTCTTTACAACCTTCTTCTTTGGCTTGATTTTGGAGCAGCTTCTTTCTGACTATCCTCGGCCTGCTCGGCCATCATTTTGGTCATCATTCTTTTGAACAGATTATACATGGCTGGATCTATATCATCTGCTTGATTCTGACTCTGTCCCCTGACTGATTTGGGGGAGTCCACCCCTCCGGCCTCATTGTCGCTGTGTTGAGGAACTGTTTCTTTTCCTGCCCTTGTTACAACCATTTTGCCAATGCCAGTGATTTCCTGTGTAGGTGAAAGGAATGGTTAGGGTTTGAAGGAAATTTTTGAAAATGCGATCTTTCTAAGGAAAAGACATGAAGGAAGGAATTGATAGACATTTTTAGATAAGTTATCCCTTCACCAGGGATTGGGTCATCACAAATTTTTGCAATGATGGCGAAAAAAATGCGCCTTATGACCTAGGCGAGGTCGTCTATCATGACGAGAGATAATCGAAGAAGGAATATATATAAAAAAAATGGGTCTCATCACTGGGGATGAGTTCGTAACTACATAAAACAAAGATAAGATTTGGCCATAAAAAGCTTTTTATCCGAACAAAAGTTTGCATTTTCACTAATGACAAAATTTAAATACAAAGAGAAGGTGGGCAGATAGTTTTCCACCATTCTCGATACTCTGATGATACATTAGGACCGGGAAATATAGACAAAGGAATAAAAGAGTCCCAAGTGTATTTGGCGACGTGGTATGCTCCAGACCACTGATCCGACCGTAGATCGAACTCTGGCATGCGGCCTGTTGGGAAACGAGTGTTGACACGAACCTGCCGCTGCGAAAACTGTCTGAGACATCTCTCTAGCTGATAGTCGACGCAGAAGAAAGGGCCGAGCAGTTTGTAGCACTTGTCACGAGCATAGGTGTAGCGAGGAACGGTCTCTCTTCTGTCGAAGAAATCCCAAACGATTTCCTCTTGATGCTGTTTCTCAATCAAGGCTCAATACTGGATGGCTGACTTTGGCTGCTTACTGCTGAATCTGAAAGAACTGGCTTTTGACGGCACATGTCGCAGGAACCACGACTGTAAGGCATACGTGCATCCTTCTACCAAAATGGTCTCTCCGAGGGCAAATCGAGCCAAACCTCTGTAGAGAAAAGCTAGAGCTGCCATGGATACTGAAAGCTGACGGGTCTGCTTGCTTCCCCATCTTCGAAAGAGTTGGGCGACTCTTATATCAATGAAATTCTGACCATCCTGAAAGAATGATAATCCTACTGTGCATAGGACCATGGCATGCTGAATTCTTTCTTTTGCTGCTCGAGATAAGGTATCAACTTCTTCGTAGGCCCCATATTTGTTGTAGAGTTCGAACAGATCGATGAACTGACTTCCGCTGATCTCTGTGAGAGGCCAGGATCTGCTCCCTGTAGCTCTGACCAATGCTTCTCGAACATCTACTCCTTTGACATTGATCAAGAATTGCTGCTCGACCGGATCATCTGGCTGGCCAGCTGGTTCTGGCAACCCCATGATGTCACTGAACTCGTCCATTAGCATAGTCATCTCTCCCCATGGAAACCAAAACGTGCAGGTACACGGGTTCCATCGCTTTGCCATAGCTTGAATCAGACTGCCGTTGATGGTTCGCTTGCCCACTGCCGATGCCATCTCCAATCCACAATCGTCCAAGTGGTCTGGGAACATACGCGAGAAGGCGGTGAACCAAGAATAGTACCACCGAGGGAAGAAGGTACGAGACTGGATGACCCGATGATCTGGGGTTCCATCCTTTATTTGATAGAAGACATGATCCCAAGGAAAGATAGCATCGGGAGATTCAGATGCCATCGGAGTGATACTGAGGCAAAAAAGGAAAAAGAGTCAGATAGTATGCAGGACTTACGGATAGACTTTTGATGATGGAAAAAAAAGGATAGACACAAATCCTGGAAATTTTCGAAAGATCAAGGGGCTCAGGAAAAGACTTTCCAGGGTTTTTAAGAAAAATTCTGACACAAAAGAGAAAAGAATGTAGGTAAAGGGAAAAGTATACACCTGGTGTTTTTGAAAAATAGAGGAAATTTTTTGAATAGTACACCCAGGGTTTAAAAGAGGTTGATATACATAGGAGAACACAAGAAAAACATTGCATAATCATAGCTGCATAAACAAGGATGCGCACACAGCACTCCCTAAAGGCTGACTCTATATGCAATATTTGAAACAGCTTGTAGGACCTTAATCCTAACTCTATGGTTCAGATCATCTGATTCCAATCAAGGTACGCCGATATACTCAAGCCGAAGCTCGAAGTACGTGGCATATAAGATATCTCTCCGGTTCTAAGGTAAGGGCTTCCCAACATCCTTGAGCACCTACCGATATACCTCAGACTATGGCCCTTAGGTACGTGGTAGGGGGGCGCAAACCCAAATAAATGGTCCAGTTGTGAGGCTCTCTCCCGAACTATGGTTCAGTAAGACAGCCCAGCAACGTGAAGACCGGGACAATATAGGTAGGGATGTTTTCAAAATATGATCAACATGCAATAAAATCAGAAGGCTCTAATGAAAGTCCTAAAGAGATAGATTTAAATAAAGAGAAGCATACACTTGCATACATTGTTTTGCATTCAATCCCTAAAATTGAGGAGAGTTGTATTTAAGACCTTAAGTCTAATGTGAACATGGATGTAATCTCCTCAATATGGTCCTACCAAACCATACTTAGATCCTATATGCAATGATGTCAGCTTAGGACAGAGTCTAGGCTCCTAAGGTTTGCATGGAAATGAAGCTGACATATGAAGAATAAAGACTTAGATTATATAAAAGCAAAGCCAAGGCATAATTCGACCAGACGGAGACGAGTCCCATCACGGTCGCCAAAACTGTGATCATCGCAAAATTTTTCCTATTCTCTTGTGGTTTCTATCTCTTCCTTCTCTTTTCCTTATCTAACCTCTATTCTCCTCCTTTTTGAAGGGAGAAGAATAAAAGAAAGAAAAGAGAAAGAGAAGAGAAAAGAAAGAAAGAAAGAGAGAAGAGGAACTTTTTTGCGGGTTTTCACTTGACCTTGATTTGAAAAGAATTTAGAAATTTAACTCGCCTCCGTTTCGAAAATTTGCAGGAAAAATGGAGAGACGGGATTCGCTCGTCGGTACGAGGTTCGACCGTTCCTGACGCCTTTACCAGGGGTAATCGAACCAAGGATCGAATCTATGCCTTTTGCTTTGCCTAAATATAATCTAAGAATTTATTCTAACTCTAAATGCACAAAGAATCATACTTGTACAATGCAAGGATGTATGCTCTCTTTTGAAAGATTTGATTTGGAAATTTCCAAGTATTCTGAGATGAAATTTGATGAGGGAGTGAAGGAATGATTGAATCCAACTTTAGAACTTGAGATAGATCAGAGGAGTTCTAAGTTTTTGAAGTAAATCAGAGTTGGGAAAATAAACGAGAAAGAATGACTTGAAGCCTTGAAATGAAAGGAAATGAAGTTTCAAAGTCAAAATCGATTTTAAATTTGAATTTGAATTTAGGAAAGGAAATGAATATTTGAGATGGAATTGAACTTGGATTTCTGAAGCTTGGGATGGATCTGAGATAATCAAATGGTATTTAGGAAAAAAAAAATGGATTTAGGGAGTTCAGATGAGATCTGAAAATGGAATTGGATTTGAAATCTAGAATTGGGAATGGAGTTGGATCTAAAGATGGATTTAAGATCTGAGATCTGAGATCCGAGATAAAATTGGGTTCTGGATCCTAAGATGGATTTGGATTTGTAATTTGAGATCTAAGGTGAAGTTGGATTCTGGATCCTAACATGGATTTGGATCTGAAGTCTGAGATCCAATGTAGAGTTGGATTTTGGATCCTAATATGGATTTTGGATCCTAATATGGATTTTGGATCTGAAGTCTGAGATCCAAAGTAGAGTTGGATTCTGGATCCTAACATGGATTTGGATCTGAATTCTGAGATCCAAAGTGAAATTGGAGTCTGGGTCCTAAAGGAGAATTGGATCCGAAGTCTGAGATCCAAAAGTGGAATTGGACTCTGGATCCTAAAGAGGAATTGGATCTGAAGTCTGAGATCCGAAGTATAATTGGGTTCTGGATCCTGAGATGGATTTGGATCTGAAATCTGAGATCCAAAATGGAGTTGGACTCTGGATCCTAAAAGGGAATTGGATCTTGAAGTCTGAGATCCAATATGAGTGTTGAATCATGGATCCTAAAAGTGGATTTGGAGTTAAATTCAGAAGGTGAATGAAGAGTTCCCAAATTTGAATAAAATGAATTTTCAAGTCAAACTGGACTTTGAATTTGGGGCTTGAATTCGATTCTTAGAAGGTGAATCAAGGACCTCAAAGTTAAATTGAACTTTGAGTTGGATTGGAGTTGGAATTTCAAAGTCAAATTGAACCTTGAAATCTGATTTGATTTTGAATATAAAATGAGTTTGAAATCTCAAAGTTTAAATTGAACTTTGAGATTTGAAAAATGAAATAGAATTTGAAAAATTGAAAGGATGAATTGGATTTACAGAGATTGAAGATTGATTGAAGAAGATATTAATATCACTTGGAGGTTTTGCAAAGAAATTTTTTTTAAAAAATATGATGCAATTCTATCCTATATGATGGATGAATTTAAATTTTTGAAATTGGATTTTGAAAAGCTATCTGATTCTTGAAATGAATTAAAATAAGACTGAAGATATAATACATCCTTGACTATGGTCATTGAATGTATTATATAATAATCTATATTTGAATTCAAAAGAAGAATAAAATACATTTGGTGCTTTTATAGAATTTAAAATGAAATTAACTCTCAATATACCCTGACTATGGCCATTGGTATATATTTTGGGTCAATTTTAAGTTATATTCTAATAAAAGGAGAAGATTTTTAAGGAAAATATGATGAATTTTTTAAAATGGATCCAGTGTGGATCCGGCGTTATTTCGTAAAAGATAAAAATCCTAAGTTTTGTCCACACCCTGACTATGGCCATTGATGTGGATCATTAACTTAGGACTGATTTACCTCTTACAAAGTGGTGCACGTGCCATTCGTGTTTCACCAATGTGAGATTTTGAGAAATAAAGGGAAAAATGCATGAAAAACAAGTAATTCATGATATTTGCAATGCTCATTCATTCTATCTAAAGCAGGAAATGTAAATTCTCATTATATCTAGCTATTACAATACATGAAATCAAATATACATCTTTAAATGATGATATTTTCCACCCATTTCCTGCAAAAACACTTGGTCAGTAGAAGAAAGTGTCACCTTGACTTCAAAGATATAAAATGTGATGTTCATATGAACATATGGAAAATGATATATGCCTCTGTGTACATATGTATATATGTACATGTACACGTATATGTGCGTATATACATATATATAGTATAGATACATATGGCCCATATACCAAGTAGATGAAACCTGCCAACCATGCATATAATAAAATGTCTAAGAAGTGGCAGGGAGTGTTAATGAAAGTAGAGTTTGTGAAGGGAAGTTGTCATATGTTTGCTATGAAGGCAACAGCCAATGGGGGAGACTGGGAAGCTATGACTGGAAATGGGGTTGATATGTAGGGATGCCAATGAATGTGGTTGTGGATTTTAGATAACTTGGAAAAGTCTGGCCGATTCCGAACCATATATGCCCACTTCCCTGGGTTACCTTCAGCTGAATTGGACTAGCTGAAGAAAATCGCAAACCCAACTGAATCCATAGATTCAGATAAGGGCAGAGTAGCATATTATGAACCAGATGGGTCCTGATCAACCAAAGATGAAACCTGCTGGAGGCTAACCACCAAGGAATGACTTAGTCAAAGAACCCTGAACCAGGTCTCTACTTGACTGAAGGTTGGCATCTTGGGACAAGCTGATGTCCCAAGGAGGTTTTGAGGGAATGTTATCAATTATCAGAAAACACATCAGATTCTACTATGAAGCAGTAGTGGCCAAAGCATATACTCTTCACCCCATGCTGATCGTCCAAGGCAACTCTACTTAACAATCAAAAGGACTGTTATGACAAACATAGTTGAATTCATGTTTGCAGTATCCCTATTGCTAGCACTATGACCTGCAGTGATATGCCAACAGAGACCTTTACTGGTAGACCTGGAGACAGAGATATAGAAATATCGTGACGAGTATTCATCATACACCTGTATCTTAGAATGTCCATGAAACAATAAAGCAGATTAATGCAATCATACAGTTGGGACTAGGTGAAGATGGAACAACCCATGTAAAGCAATTGGCAAGTTAATTCAAACAAAAGGGAAAATGGGGGGAGATACAGGGTATCGTGGGATCATGTAATAGCAAAACACCCACTGAAAGATTGACTCCACATCACGATTTTATGTAATAAGGCATACACATGGTGAACCAGCTCATAGTGATTCATATGGTGAACACTTGATTTCCTTAACATGATTGAAATAGGGAAATAATGCCAGCAAAATCTGTGCAAGAAGAAAAAGGAAACGAAAGAAAAAGAAAAAAAAAAAACTGGGCACTATTACATATAATGCTACTGGATCAATTTTTCCTAAATTAGAGTTAAATCCTGAATGCATGGTAAGTAGGCATGATAGGGAAAAGGAAAATAAAGGGGCAGTTAATCCTCCTGATAGGCCCATGATTGTTCTCAACAACCACAGGAACAATGAAGTAAATATAGCTCCTCATGTGGTCTGTACAATGCACCATCATTTGTATGGCAAAAGGGTTCACATGAACCGATGCCAAATTCTCTGAAACTCACTTACAGGAGATCTTTATCCCAGACTGGGATTTTCCTGAGGTAAGTTACTAGCAAGAAATCACAGGATGGTGGATGGGTATCCACGGTGTTCCTTCACATAAGCATAAATAGATTTATAAATGATTTTTTTTTTTAACAAGAAATGAATAATATAATAAAAAAAAAAAATCTCAAAAGGGTGGATAGTTCTCATTATCTTATCAGTAGAGTGACCAGAAAACCCATTAGAAACGCAATACCAAGGCTACTCTTTACCAGCATTCGGGTTTTAAGTAATAAAATGGTAATGTAGTGGCAAGCAAAATTCTGCAACAGAATCGCTTAACCATCGACGAGGTATAACAATGGTAAATGATTCTGATGAAACAATGTAACATGTTAGACTTATTGATGGACTGAGGCAAATGGATGGTATGCCATGGTAAACGATGGTTGAACCTGCTTAAGCAATGCTGCACCCTGGATGAGGGGTATGGGCGATGAAATGCAAGGCGAAGGAAAACATACGCAGACAAGACCACCTGAGGATTCACACTTAATGAGAAACTAAATTAAAAGGACTCAAAGCAAATACAAAGCAATGGATGAAACGAATTTCAACAGATCGCAGCATGAACTATGAACTATGGGACTGACAAGAAATCATGGTATAAACGAGAGTTTCACGATGGGATTGCACCAAAACTACCAAACACTGAAACCAAACTTGGAATCCCATGGCAAATCAGGTGTAAACCTGATTGTGGCCATTTTATGTCATAGAGAACCATGAGGTGCTTACGTTCATTGATTTTTAAATTGATCCGAACATGGATGCTTGAATGCCAACAAAACTTATCAATGAGGTTAATACTGGAACAAATGAAGGTTTGAAAAAAAAAAATGAGCGTACATGTATACATGATATGGGATGCAGTGGAATAAGACGTAAAGAAGAAACTATAGTGAAACATGAGATCTGAATAAACAAAAGAAATAGTGAATTGAAAATCAGGGGGGCAATCACTAAAAAAAAAAAGAAAGGGGAAGAATGTAAGCCAACTAACGGAGAATATAAAACAGTAAATCTAACACAAAAGGAATTTCAAACTAGAAATCAGAAACCTGGAACAAGATAGACACATACAGGGATTTGAGAATCATCCTTCGTCTCATAGCGAAAGTCACAAGGGATTGGTAGAATGAAATTAATAAAATGCCCTGTTAAACATCCTCGACAAACTGAGTGAAACTCAGTAAGACTCCGTTTATGGTATTCAAATCCGACCCCGGCATCCAAACAAACTTGTCGAAGGATGATTCACCGGACATCAATTAAAAGTAGATGAAAGGAACACTTCCATGCATTTGATCCCTTGGAAATTGCTTGGTAATCCAGTGATTACCCAACTGAATACCAGGAATCATTATGCTTTAGAGGACAAAAAGAGAAAAAAAAAAGTAATCTCAGACTGAACAGAACAGGAATTAAGTAAATGTAAAGTAAAACGAAAGACATAAATCGTAAAGAAAAGAGGAATGGGAGTCTCGACTTAAACGAAGACAGAGACTAAATAAGTGCAAAATAAGATGAAAGACAAATATGATCAAGGGTTTCCTGTGTTGGGATGTCGTGATCCCATTAATTTTGCACACGAGAGGGGTCGGTATTGCTACCAGCGAACCGAAGCACTCAATGGTGCGTTAATGGGGGAAAAACGGGAAGACTTCAAAGAAAATCCAAAGAGGAATCAAAATGGAGTTTGAATGGCTACTTACCGAGATTCTATCAAAGTTCTGAAAGAGGGGCTTCTCTTCCTTCTGCGATGGAAGTCTCCTATTTCTGCAGGAGAGGAGGTGGCCGGTATGGATGAGCTGGATCAAATCGTCTGGTGGATCGATGATTCGCCGCTGCAATAGATGCCTTGGATAAAGACTCGATGCTGAAGTTGATGAATCTTTTGCAGTTGATTATTCCTTCCGCCAATGGGGAGGATCAGGAAGAGGAGACGATAGGAAGGGACGAGGGACGAAGGGTTGCAGAGGGATTGTGGGTGTCGATAATGGTTGCCAATGGGTTAATTCTCGATCCTTTTTCCCCTCCCTTTGCGCCTCTTTTATAGAGAGAAGAGGAAAGGTCTGGAAGCGGGGGCGACAGTTGGTAATCGAGGGTGGAGCGAGAGGGTAACTGATCCAAGGGTTGAGGATGCTGGGAGCTCAATGGGGAAGAGGGTTCTGGAAGGAGGACGGCGGTTTTTGCTTTGACGGTGTAAGACCCGCAATTTTTCAGTATCTTTCTGAAGAAATTCACGAGGCATTTTCAAGTAAAAATAACATCTGAACCCGAAATACAAATCAGATCGATTTGTACGAACCAGTTATACTTGAGATATTCGTCGCTTTGCGAATATATGCTCAAACACTCTGGAAGCCATAACCTCTTAACTAAACAAAAACAAAGGATTTCCTCGAGCCAACTTTCTTAGTTACGTCAATACAAAGAGAATGGCGTACTCAGAATTTTTCGGAAAAAAAAATCGCCGGAAACCCGAAATTCTTGCGGGACCCACGGAAATATTGGTGGGACCCACAGAAATATTCCTCAGAAAATATCTTGTGGGACCCACAAAATATCCTATGGAAATATCTAGTGGGCCCCACCTCAAAAGGAACCTCCTTGAATTAAAATAAAGCTCAGGGGCAAAAGGGGGATAAAAATTCCCAAGAGGAGGTGGGCTTGGTCTATAAATAGCCCTCCCCACTCTCTCTCTTCTCATAAAAATCGACCCCCTCTCTCTCTTGCCTTCTCTCTCTCTCCTAAACCTCCCCTACCTAGCCTAGCCCACCTGAGCCCACCTGACCTGGTCTGAGCCTGCCTGACTTAGCCTGAGCCTGCCTGACCTGGTCCTAACCCACCTGACCTGGGTCTGAACCCACTTGACCTGGTCCAAACCCAGTTGATTTGACTTGAACCTAGTTGGGTTTAAAGTCAAAGTCAAAGTCCTTTTTGGTCCAGATTCCGGTTTGGATTTCTGAACCCAGACTTAGCCTACTTGAGCTGAGTTCGAACCTGCTGAACCCAGTTGACTTGGATCGAACCCTGTTTGGTTCAAACCACTTAGGTTGAGTAGCTTAACCTACTCTACCTCTTTCTCAACTAAGTCAGCTTCATCTGACTTAGTCTGACCTCTCGAAGGAAGGCTCGAAGCCAAAGAAGCAACCCGGAGCCGTTTCTTCCACGATTTGAAGTAAGTTCGCTTCGTTGATCCATCTCTCTCAAGTATTTGACTGTTTGTATATAGAATATACTTTCTGAAGTAGTATCTTGCTTTAGTTCTTGATTGAGCCCTTTTTGGACACTTCGGTGTTCACCCGCTCGTCTCGTAACTATCGTCGGATATATCTATGTTCAAACACGCAGTATATGCGTTCTTCAAAATGGTATCTCGCTTTAGTTCTTGGTTGAGCCCTTTAGGACACTTCGGTGTTCACCCGCTCGCCTCGTAACTATCGTTGGATGCGGATCTAGGTGTATATCTGGTGATTCTGCCGACGCGTCTTATATCGCACAGGCTATGTAATTTACCTTTGCCGTCGCGTCGTATGATGCCAAGGCTCCCTGCTTTCTGCACTTCCAATTATGCATTTACTTACGCCGTCGCGTCGAACGATGCCAAGGCTCCTGCTTTCTGCAATGTATTTACTTACGCCGTCGCGTCGAACGATGCCAAGGCTTTTGCTTTGTTATATATGTAGAATATTTCGTTCAGTTACACACCCTGAACAATAGTATATGCACAGGCTTCTGCTTATACTACATATATGGCGCATAAATGAGCGTTCAAATGGAGATCAACTCTAAATCGCCAATGCGATTCCTTGACCGCTCCTCGTTCAAAACTCTGCTTGACGAATGAAGCCCCTATTGGAAAGGCTTCGGTTTTTGGCAAAATGCTCTTTACGTAATGACTAAGCAAATTTCGTATGGCCTGGCTATGGCCAAGAGTTCCTGCAACCTTGATGGATGCAAAGTACGCACAACGGTGCGCATCCATTTCCCGAATTAAGCGTGGCGATTTCCTACCAAAGAGGGGAGATGCCGCTGAAATGGATAAAAGAAACGCACGCTTTCTCCGTAAAAGAGAGGAAGTGCTGCTGAAATTTCTGAAGAAGCTAAGAATAGCTCAGAAAGAACGTAGCAGGATACTCTGACATATAGCAGAGTGCTACCCAGTTCATGGTTTGCCCTCTACAACGTAGAAGGGTTCGTCGCACCACTGCCGGTAGAGCAGGGGAGGTGCTGACGAAATGGTTGGCAGAAGAGCTGCCGGAACCAATGGAACGGCATAATGATGTCCGTTGATGGAACGATGCCAGATCGGCTCGTATCCTTGTGCCTGCAAGGGCACCTTGCTCGTAAGGGCCGCTGAGCCGGAGTAGAGGTTGCGCCTTGGCTAGGTTTGGACTCGTTGCTTAAAAATACGCCGAGTAGCCGATCTATTTAGATCGAGTCATATGCATGCTCATTGAGAACGGTTACGCAACCAGACTCGTAAGGGCCGAAGAGCCAGAGTGTGTTGTTTCCACCCAAAGAGGTGTGATGCTCGTAGTGGCCGAAGTGCCAAAGAGCGGTGTTCTGCATGCATATGAATAAGACTTAAGGTCGCACATACCCCGCGGTTGAAAATCGTGTTAGGGGTACCCCCTCAGTAATGACTGTGTTGGGGCAGACTGAATGGGGTCGGGTACACACTCCCGTAGTGCTGAAAGCACGGGCTGCCTAAATGGCATGCAGATTCTGTCTAAGTAATTGTAAGACTGACAGACCCCTTCAGGAATTATGCTCACTGTGGAATGACAGTGATGGTACAACCTTGAGTGACATGTATTTTACTTTGGACCTGATAGAGTCCACGATGGCCTCAGTCACTCATGGGTTTTGGGGTCGTGGTTATCCTTAAGATCTAAGGATTGAACCCAACTACTGCAAGTAGAGGATGCATCCGAATATGGGCCTAGTAGGATTCTCCCAGTTGAAACACACTGTCCTACTATGGATAGGGTCAACAGGCCTCTGGGGTATCTAAAATACATAGAATAATCAACCCCCAGAACGTCGCGTTGATGCCCGGACAATAGCTCTACCTGCGTACCAAAGGCGGGAGCGGTTAATTATCAAACAATGCATTAGTTCTAGGTACAGCGATGCTTTGAATGTATGAGTGCATGACGTGTTGAGTCAGTCCTGCATAACCTTTGTGAAGGTGTCATGTTCGGTATACTATTGGACCGACTGGGCAAAGACCCGTGTTGTATCCGCACGACTAAGCGAAGCTCGAGGAGTTGTCCTTAGATGCGTGGGATACGGATGTGCCAAGTATGAAGACTTGAGCTAGACATCACTTTGAGACCCGGAAGAGGTCATGGCTAAGTCGTGGAGACTTAAGCGGCTATTCAAATCACAGCCCTGAAAAGGCTTGCTCTAAGTCATGAGGACTCGAGCGGATGTTCAACTCATAGCCCTGAGGAGGCTCTTGCGATATACGCTAAGTCTTGGAGGCTTGAGCGTCGTTAATGCGCATTGCGACCCTGAGTGGTCATTATCGTATTTGAGTTGAATGGATGTATGACTGCATGCTTACCAGACCATCAGTGGTTCTGACCCCGTTTTATGGGGATTTCAGGTGTTAAACCTGCGTGGCGATATGCGGAGCAAGGCGGCATCGAGTTCCAGGGTTTCTCTAGACAGAGTTGTACTGCTTCCTTTTATTGAACCTACACTGCTTTTCTAAGCAGTAGTGTTGTAATAAACATGAGTTTTCGATAAAATGGAACACCTTGGTGGTCAATGAATTGCTTGGCCACATACCTGCAACATGCTCAGAGTTTTCTAAAACCGACGACTCATTATCGTCTTATTCCGCTGCTAAAAGCTTTTCTAAGTTCCGCTGCAAAGAAAAAAAAAAGAAATTCATGAAAATTTTAACTTAGCTTTGTTTTGGAAATCCGGGGCGTTACAGAATTGGTATCAGAGCATGAGTCTGAGAAACCTGGTTCAAGATCCGTCGTGTTTGCGGTATCGCACTGTAAGTATAAATTTTATACTTTCTCTGATTTGGGTGTATTTGTGTGAATAGATAAAATGGCTCCTAGGACGAGGAGAACCATGCCGAGCGAGGAGTCCCATATGCAGGGCTTCCTCCTAGAGACACTCAACAGGCTTGTGTCTGCCATTCGTGAATCAAGGCAAGCACCAGCCCCACCTCGCAATGAGAACCTTGGAGGAATAACATATGAAAGGTTCCTCAAACTCGACCCACCTGTTTTCGTTGGCAGTGCCGATCCAGAGCTTGCAGAAAGTTGGATCGATGAAACAGAGCGGGCATTCCTGGTATTGGGAGTACCAGAGGATAGAAAGACTAACTTCGGCACATATAGGCTGAAGGATAATGCACGAAAGTGGTGGGATACCATTAAGCTTATCCAGTTCTCACAAGTCGAAGTCATTCCTTGGACTGACTTTCGGAGAACTTTCTTGGATAACTACTTCCCGTTGCACTCCAGAAATAAGAAAAAGATGGAGTTTCTGGAACTAGAGCAGGGTGGTATGAGTCTTATCGACTATACTACCAAGTTTCAGAACCTTGAGCAGTACTGCTCTCGGTTATTCGATACTGACCAAGAGAGGGCCGATAAATATATCAATGGATTTCGGGAAGGGCTACGATCTCGAGTCATAACTAGCATGCCCCAAACATTTCAAGCCGCTGTGGCAGCAGCTTCAAAGATTAGTGCAGACTGGGAGCGATGCAAAGGGGTCGTAGTAAAGCGACCGGTAGCAAGTAATGGGAACAACAAGAGGACGTTCCCCGGTGGCCAAGAATCACGACCAACTTTTTATAAGAGGGATTTTCAGGAGAACAACTTTACTCCACCAGCCGAGCGGCCATTACAGATGGTAGAAGCCAATCAGCCCTACCGACAGTCTAATTTTCGATGCCCGAAGTGTAGCTCAGATCACCCCGGAGGGGTTTGTCCTCGCGATACAGGGGGTTGCCTGTATTGCGGCAAACCAGGGCATCGTGTAACAGAATGCCGCAAGAAGGCCTCAGATCTTCAACGAAGAAATATGGGATCTGGAGGACCCTCTCAACAAATACAACAACAACGACTGCCACTACCCAGGATAGAGCAGAAACCTGTGGCAGGTCGTGTCTATGCGGTGACAGCCGAACAACTCACGGATAATGATCGTATCAAGGAATCTGAATACCTTGATAGATAGAGTTGTGTTGGGTAAGAAGCAATTGAAAGACAAGATCCAATGAATGCTTGAGACAAGTGGCTTATGACCTTGTGTACGGTCATCTGGATAGATATGTATCCTTGCTCTGTAAAGTAATTTTGGATTTGTCAAATAAAAATCTTAAGTGCTTATGCCCAAAATTTATGGCTATAGACCCCATGATTGAAAAATTAAGTTTGCGTAATTAGAACGTTAAAACTTACTTAATAAAATAAACCATCGAGGAATTGTTCCCAAGAAGAGAGTCCTGTGAGGTTTTACATATTCAAGATCAGATCGTCTAGCCAGAGTGAGCCTGTGAGGGTATACAGCTCCGTGCGAGTGTATATGATCCAAAATCAGTAGCTTAGCTAGTATGATTCTGTGAGGGTGTACTGATCCAATATCAGGTGAGTCTGACGAGGGCGAACCTGTGAGGAGGTACGTTTCCAATACTAGGTAGTCTGACAGGGGACTTATTCCAATATGGTTAATCTCTAGAAGAATGATCTATGTGTATGGAATAGTTACACAAGATGACTATATTGATAGCCGGTTGGAAGAACATTGATTCAACAAAACTATCGTGGTTGTAGCATAATTTGAACTCAGATATGAGAAGCATACCTCAATTGATCGAGAATCATGATATGAGGTTATGATTGAAATAAATATGATGTTGAACTAAGTGAATAACATTATGAATCTAACATATGGGAGAAATATCCCGAGTTACGCACTTAGTACACTTAACTGAATTTCGGGGACGAAATTCCTTTAAGGGGGTAATGATGTAAGACCCGCAATTTTTCAGTATCTTTCTGAAGAAATTCACGAGGCATTTTCAAGTAAAAATAACATCTGAACCCGAAATACAAATCAGATCGATTTGTACGAACCAGTTATACTTGAGATATTCGTCGCTTTGCGAATATATGCTCAAACACTCTGGAAGCCATAACCTCTTAACTAAACAAAAACAAAGGATTTACTCGAGCCAACTTTCTTAGTTACGTCAATACAAAGAGAATGGCGTACTCAGAATTTTTCGGAAAAAAAAATCGCCGGAAACCCGAAATTCTTGCGGGACCCACGGAAATATTGGTGGGACCCACAGAAATATTCCTCAGAAAATATCTTGTGGGACCCACAAAATATCCTATGGAAATATCTAGTGGGCCCCACCTCAAAAGGAACCTCCTTGAATTAAAATAAAGCTCAGGGGCAAAAGGGGGATAAAAATTCCCAAGAGGAGGTGGGCTTGGGCTATAAATAGCCCTCCCCACTCTCTCTCTTCTCATAAAAATCGACCCCCTCTCTCTCTTGCCTTCTCTCTCTCTCCTAAACCTCCCCTACCTAGCCTAGCCCACCTGAGCCCACCTGACCTGGTCTGAGCCTGCCTGACTTAGCCTGAGCCTGCCTGACCTGGTCCTAACCCACCTGACCTGGGTCTGAACCCACTTGACCTGGTCCAAACCCAGTTGACTTGACTTGAACCTAGTTGGGTTTAAAGTCAAAGTCAAAGTCCTTTTTGGTCCAGATTCCGGTTTGGATTTCTGAACCCAGACTTAGCCTACTTGAGCTGAGTTCGAACCTGCTGAACCCAGTTGACTTGGATCGAACCCTGTTTGGTTCAAACCACTTAGGTTGAGTAGCTTAACCTACTCTACCTCTTTCTCAACTAAGTCAGCTTCATCTGACTTAGTCTGACCTCTCGAAGGAAGGCTCGAAGCCAAAGAAGCAACCCGGAGCCGTTTCTTCCACGATTTGAAGTAAGTTCGCTTCGTTGATCCATCTCTCTCAAGTATTTGACTGTTTGTATATAGAATATACTTTCTGAAGTAGTATCTTGCTTTAGTTCTTGATTGAGCCCTTTTTGGACACTTCGGTGTTCACCCGCTCGTCTCGTAACTATCGTCGGATATATCTATGTTCAAACACGCAGTATATGCGTTCTTCAAAATGGTATCTCGCTTTAGTTCTTGGTTGAGCCCTTTAGGACACTTCAGTGTTCACCCGCTCGCCTCGTAACTATCGTTGGATGCGGATCTAGGTGTATATCTGCTGATTCTGCCGACACGTCTTATATCGCACAGGCTATGTAATTTACCTTTGCCGTCGCGTCGTATGATGCCAAGGCTCCCTGCTTTCTGCACTTCCGATTATGCATTTACTTACGCTGTCGCGTCGAACGATGCCAAGGCTCCTGCTTTCTGTAATGTATTTACTTACGCCGTCGCGTCGAACGATGCCAAGGCTTTTGCTTTGTTATATATGTAGAATATTTCGTTCAGTTACACACCCTGAACAATAGTATATGCATTTCTTTACGCCGCCACTGTATAAAGCACAGGCTTCTGCTTATACTACATATATGGCGCATAAATGAGCGTTCAAATGGAGATCAACTCCAAATCGCCAATGCGATTCCTTGACCGCTCCTCGTTCAAAACTCTGCTTGACGAATGAAGCCCCTATTGGAAAGGCTTCGGTTTTTGGCAAAATGCTCTTTACGTAATGACTAAGCCAATTTCGTATGGCCTGGCTATGGCCAAGGGTTCCTGCAACCTTGATGGATGCAAAGTACGCACAACGGTGCGCATCCATTTCCCGAATTAAGCGTGGCGATTTCCTACCAAAGAGGGGAGATGCCGCTGAAATGGATAAAAGAAACGCACGCTTTCTCCGTAAAAGAGAGGAAGTGCTGCTGAAATTTCTGAAGAAGCTAAGAATAGCTCAGAAAGAACGTAGCAGGATACTCTGACATATAGCAGAGTGCTACCCAGTTCATGGTTTGCCCTCTACAACGTAAAAGGGTTCGTCGCACCACTGCCGGTAGAGCAGGGGAGGTGCTGACGAAATGGTTGGCAGAAGAGCTGCCGGAACCAATGGAACGGCATAATGATGTCCGTTGATGGAACGATGCCAGATCGGCTCGTATCCTTGTGCCTGCAAGGGCACCTTGCTCGTAAGGGCCGCTGAGCCGGAGTAGAGGTTGCGCCTTGGCTAGGTTTGGACTCGTTGCGTAAAAATACGCCGAGTAGCCGATCTATTTAGATCGAGTCATATGCATGCTCATTGAGAACGGTTACGCAACCAGACTCGTAAGGGCCGAAGAGCCAGAGTGTGTTGTTTCCACCCAAAGAGGTGTGATGCTCGTGGTGGCCGAAGTGCCAAAGAGCGGTGTTCTGCATGCATATGAATAAGACTTAAGGTCGCACATACCCCGCGGTTGAAAATCGTGTTAGGGGTACCCCCTCAGTAATGACTGTGTTGGGGCAGACTGAATGGGGTCGGGTACACACTCCCGTAGTGCTGAAAGCACGGGCTGCCTAAATGGCATGCAGATTCTGTCTAAGTAATTGTAAGACTGGCAGACCCCTTCAGGAATTATGCTCACTGTGGAATGACAGTGATGGTACAGCCTTGAGTGACATGTATTTTACTTTGGACCTGATAGAGTCCACGATGGCCTCAGTCACTCATGGGTTTTGGGGTCGTGGTTATCCTTAAGATCTAAGGATTGAACCCAACTACTGCAAGTAGAGGATGCATCCGAATATGGGCCTAGTAGGATTCTCCCAGTTGAAACACACTGTCCTACTATGGATAGGGTCAACAGGCCTCTGGGGTATCTAAAATACATAGAATAATCAACCCCCAGAACGTCGCGTTGATGCCCGGACAATAGCTCTACCTGCGTACCAAAGGCGGGAGCGGTTAATTATCAAACAATGCATTAGTTCTAGGTACAGCGATGCTTTGAATGTATGAGTGGATGACGTGTTGAGTCAGTCCTGCATAACCTTTGTGAAGGTGTCATGTTCGGTATACTATTGGACCGACTGGGCAAAGACCCGTGTTGTATCCGCACGACTAAGCGAAGCTCGAGGAGTTGTCCTTAGATGCGTGGGATACGGATGTGCCAAGTATGAAGACTTGAGCTAGACATCACTTTGAGACCCGGAAGAGGTCATGGCTAAGTCGTGGAGACTTAAGCGGCTATTCAAATCACAACCCTGAAAAGGCTTGCTCTAAGTCATGAGGACTCGAGCGGATGTTCAACTCATAGCCCTGAGGAGGCTCTTGCGATATACGCTAAGTCTTGGAGGCTTGAGCGTCGTTAATGCGCATTGCGACCCTGAGTGGTCATTATCGTATTTGAGTTGAATGGATGTATGACTGCATGCTTACCAGACCATCAGTGGTTCTGACCCCGTTTTATGGGGATTTCAGGTGTTAAACCTGCGTGGCGATATGCGGAGCAAGGCGGCATCGAGTTCCAGGGTTTCTCTAGACAGAGTTGTACTGCTTCCTTTTATTGAACCTACACTGCTTTTCTAAGCAGTAGTGTTGTAATAAACATGAGTTTTCGATAAAATGGAACACCTTGGTGGTCAATGAATTGCTTGGCCACATACCTGCAACGTGCTCAGAGTTTTCTAAAACCGACGACTCATTATCGTCTTATTCCGCTGCTAAAAGCTTTTCTAAGTTCCGCTGCAAAGAAAAAAAAAAGAAATTCATGAAAATTTTAACTTAGCTTTGTTTTGGAAATCCGGGGCGTTACAGACGGACTGGGGCCAATGGGGATGATCGAAGGGGGATTCCATTGGCGATCAAGGGTGAGGAAGTGGAGGAGTTCGGTGATGAAGGATTTGGAGGAGGTGGATTGCACATGGGGGGGGCTTTCCAAAGGATTTGGTAGAGAAGGAGAAGGTTTTTGGGCCAGAAAAGGGGAAGCCCAGAGAGAGGTTTCGAGAGAGAGTGAACCGGGAGAGAGTGAACTGAGACAGAGAGAGAACCGGGATAGAGAAAGAAGCGATGAGAGAAAAAGGATCGTGAAGTTGTCATATTTTCCATTTTTTTTTTTCAAAGAGTTTTAAACTGTATATTTTTTTTGATTTTGTTGTTGTTTTCTTCATTTTCTGATTTTTTTGTCATTTTGGAAATACAACAACAACAACAACAACAACTACGCCTTCATCCCAAAACAATTGGGGTCAGCGATATGAACCAAAAAAGAAATTCATTTTGGGTCTTCCACATGAATCCTTTTCCTCCAATCATTTCTATCCAACGCCATGTCCTCAGTGAGGTTCAAAGCATTCATATCCTTTCCTATCATCTCCATCCAAGTCTTCCTAGGCCTACCCCGACCTCTTTTAACTAATATATTTTCCCATTTCTCCAACCTTCTAACTGGAGCATCATTAGGCCTTCGCCGAATATGTCCAAACCACCGTAAACGATTCTCTCGCATCTTATTTTCAATGGGTGCAACACCTACCTTCTTACGTATCTCTTCGTTCCGAATCTTATCTTTTATTGTATTTCCACACATCCATCTAAGCATCCGCATCTCAGCTACACTCATTTTTTGAATATGATGTCTCTTGGCAGCCCAACATTCCGTACCATATAGTAAAGCGGGTCTAATAGTCATCCTATAAAACTTTCCCTTCAACCGCAATGGCATTCTACGATCGCACAGCACTCCAGTAGCACTTTTCCATTTCATCCACCCAACCTTTATCCTATGATTTACATCTCCATCAATTTCTCCATACTTTTGAATGATGGATCCCAAATATTTGAAATAATCATTCACCGGTATATCTTGCTCACCAAGCTTCACTACACTCCCATCACTACTTCGTTGCTTACTAAACCGACATTCCATATATTCAGTCTTACTCTTACTCAACTTAAAACCTCTAGCTTCCAATGTATGTCTCCATAATTCCAATGTTTGTCATTTTGGAAATAAAATCCTAAAATTAAAAAAAAAAAAAAAATTGTATTTCACTGAGAAATATTTACAAAAGAAAGTTTTCAAGGCTATTTTGAGGAAATTTCTTCAGAAAATGGGTTTGGACCCAAGTTTTAAAAAAAAATGTTCGAGTTTTGAAACTCGACTCGAGAAACACAACATGATGGATTCAAACGAACACCGGACGAAGTGTCTGAGCTTTTCAAAAAGTTATTTTTGGAAATTTCGAGAATTTGATTTTAAACATTAGACCACGAAGCTTAGATTTGGATCTTTTATCTAGATCCGGATCCGAAATCGAGTCCGATTTATAAAATGAATTTAATTTCAATAAATCTTGAGAAATAAAGTGGAATTTGGATTTAAAACTGACTCAATTACCCAGAAAATGAAGATAAAGGGCAAAAGGAGAATATTTACAAACTTTGGAAAAATTTGGGGTGTTCACAACGGCTCATCTCAAGCATCGTCCACGTGGCAAATGGTCACCAAACTGGGAAGGTCCCTACGTGGTGAAAGAAGCGTTGCCCCGTAATTCATATCGTCTGATTAATGCAGACGGGGTAGAACTATCCGACCCCATTAATGCTCGACATCTGAAGAAATTCTATACCTAGAAAATCTCTATTCTATCTTTTGTATTCTTCAAAAATTCCTTTCAATAAATGATCAATTATTCTTTTGTCAAAATATCTCTCTTCCCCAGAATATACTGGGGCATTCTTGTTAAAGTTGCCTTTTATCCAAAGCAATCTGTGTGCAGGCAGGATCTAATAAATCTCTCATTTTGCACGCATGTGCACTCAATTGCATCCATTTGCATTTGCATGCATTCATTCGCATTCATCTGCATCAATTTGCATTGAATTTCCCATTCAGGATAAGGGATAAATCCTGAGACCCCGGCAAGTCGTCCAAGTCCTCGTCAATTGATGACCCTTCAAAACCCAGTGCTCGTACTGGTAATCCTTCAAAACCCAGTGCTCGTACTGGTAATCCTTTAAAACCCAGTGTTCGTACTGGTAATCTTTTAAAACCCAGTGCTCGTACTGGTAATCTTTTAAAACTCAGTGCTCGTACTGGTAATCTTTTAAAACCTAGTGCTCGTACTGGTAATCTTTTAAAACCCAGTGCTCGTACTGATAATCTTTTAAAACCCAGTGCTCGTACTGGTAATCTTTTAAAACCCAGTGCTCGTACTGATAACCTTTTAAAACCCAGTGCTCGTACTGGTAACCTTCAAAACCCAGTGCTCGTACTGGTAATCCTTCAAAATCCAGTGCTCGTATTGGTAATCCTTTAAAACCCAGTACTCGTACTGTTATTTTAATTCGGTCTTCATATTGGTCGCAACATGACTCTCACATTGGGGTTCAGACTCGATGTTAATCTTCAAACCTGCGAACCAAACAATCTGTATCAGACCCTTGGGTCGTTCCATTCTGTTAATCTGACATTCGGGTTGCCAATTTTGTCAGACCTCTAGTCATTCGTGTTATCAAGTAGTTCTTTGAGTTATCAAAAGCTATCAAAATCAATCGTCAAGTATTTCTCTTGCAAGGGACCCTTTTTCCAAAGAGAGTTCGAGGGAGCTCGTTTCTTTTCGCATGTCTTTATTGTTCGTTTGTTGAACCCCTTTTTCTAGGGAGAGTTTGAAGGGACTCGTGTTTCACGAACAGTTTGTAAAACAATCTTTATTGTCACACACGGAACCCTTTTTCCAGGGAGAGTTTCGACGGAAGCTCGTCCTCCTTGTATCCCTAAATGTCTTTTGTTAGGCCACCCCCGTCGTCGAGGACCCTTTTTCCAGGGAGAGTGTGATGGACTCGTTTCTCTATGATATCCTTTCAATCTTTGTTAGCGGCCCCCTTTCCATAAGAGAAGCCTAGAAATATGGAGTTTTGACGAAAACTCTATTTCTCTTCGAAAGTTCGTTTTGCAAACACCTCCTCTTTAGGGAAGAGAGGAGTATCTTTTGTTACCCGTTCAGGTAAGGGTCAAGCCTGAGTCTCTCCTTTGGGGAAAGGAGAGGAGAATCTAGCCACGGATGTGTCATTTAGATCTCAAGTGATTTCTTTCACCAAGGATTTGAGGAATATTTTGCCAATTTGTCATGAAAAATAGTTGTTGATCTCAAAATCTTTACTGCATAAAATTGTACCTCAGAATACCTTTAGTATTACTTCCGAAAGGACAAAGCTTTTGTGAAAAAGGATTCAAAATTCAAAATCTTTCTATTGGCCAACCAAAAGGATGAAGAATAAATCCGCGATATGGCCAGCAAAGAAAATTCAATGTTGTTGCAAAGCCATGAGTGATTGATATTGATCGCAGTCAATGGCACACTTTTTAAGATCATTCTTGGAAAATAAAAGCAGTCGAAATATCCTGAGTGATACAGAAAAATTCACTCAATCTCTATGTCTCCTCAATGACCTAAGCTGCAATTAAATATCTGCAAAAGGGATCTCTCAACTGTCGTCAAGATGAAGGCGAATTAGATGAGTCGACCCCTGGGGCCAAAGAAGATTTGGATAATCTCCAAGATGACGGAGTTTGCGACGGATCCTTCCAGGGAAAGTCCAGATCACCGTCGATATGAAGGCGAGTGTGATGGACCTACCGACAAATCCTAAAAGATATTTAATTTCTGCTATCATCAAGAGATTCCCAACCAATGAGCCAATAACCGTCAATATAATCCCTGAGAGAAAAGAAGGATCGGAACATCTCTGAGATGAAGGAGTTTGTGACGTACCCTTCCAAAAAAATAAAGAGAGAAAAAGCTAGGACATCTCCAAAATGAAGGATGATGTAATTCCCGAAAAATCCAAGAGAGCTCCAATTCTGTTAAAAAGAGAGTGTAGAAAGATCATCATGAGAAAAGAATCCCAGGATATCAGACTACCGAATCTATCAAGAATCTTCTTTAATTTTGTGAAATTCTTTTATCAATATCCTTTCACTAATAGCTCTTGCAATATCAAGAATACATTCTTTTCCGTCCATATCAAGGAAATTGATAGCCTCCTTGAAGGAAAGTCAATTGCAAGTAATTTGAATTCGAATCTTGATTCTACGAAGTTAAGTCCAATTGGAGGTAATACTTCAGGTAGAAAAGAGGGAATATTTTTCATATATATATATATATATATATATATATATATATGTGTGTGCTTATCATTCTTGAATTAACTACAATTTTTTATCTTATTGGCAATCTTTTCAAGTTATCCTGACATGAAGTGAGAACTTGATGTTTATTTTGATGTATCCAGGCGTTGTTGTTATCCCTTTTAGGATCGGATGATGGGAGTTGTCCAAGATCCTTCCCTTCTTGTTTTAATCTGAGTGCTTGGGCTCTCAGATTCGCACACTTCCCTGTGCTCCCCACTGTCCCACCATAGACAGTTCCCGTTCAGGTTAAGGGTTAAACCTGAATTTTTTGCAAAAAGGTCATCTGTCTTAAAAGCCATTCAGTCTCAGCAATGAGACATCCAAGATCAATCCCTTTTCAAGCTTTAGGGAACCCCCTTTCTTCCTTTTGCAAACCCCTCTCGGATTTATTGTGCAAAATTCGAAGGTCCCATCATGGTTTCTTCATTCGAGGACTCCGTATATCGTCCCCTTTCAGGTTAAGGGTTAAGCCTGAGCCTCGTTTTTCCACGAGGTATCGTCCCCTTTCAGGTTAAGGGTTAAGCCTGTGCCTCATTTTTCCACGAGGTATCGTCCCCTTTCAGGTTAAGGGTTAAGCCTGAGCCTCATTTTTCCATGAGGTATTGTCCCCTTTCAGGTTAAGGGTTAAGCCTGAGCCTCGTTTTTCCACGAGGTATCGTCCCCGTTCAGGTTAAGGGTTAAGCCTGAGCCTCGTTTTTCCACGAGGTATCGTCCCCTTTCAGGTCAAGGGGTTAAACCTGAGCCTCATTCTGATGAGGTATTTCATTTGTCGTCCCATCCAGGTTAAAGGCTAAGCCTGAGCCTCATTTCGATGAGGTGAATCTTCTTCTTTATTCTTTATGCTATATTTACCACCATCATTTGAACTAATTCTTTCATACCCAGTCAAATTCATCTAACTGGGGCATGTTTATAGTCTGAATTTGGTGTGTTTTTCTTTGCCACTAAGCTCGGCTTACAACCGGCTTAGTAGCAAAGAGGGGCATCTGTAAACACCCCAAATTTTCACCCTTATCCAGTGCTTACATTTCATGTGTCATTGCTTATCATTGCATGAATTCAGCATATCATTGCATTGCATAGCATAGCATTGCATGTCATTACATCTCATCTTCGAGATCCAACACTCCTGTTTTCAAAATATTCAATCCAGATTTGAGTTTTAAAACTTTTCTTTCAAAAATCAATTTTTAAAACCTGGGTTTTTAATCAACATTGTGTCATTTGCCAACCCCCAAGACCTTATATTTTGAAGTATTTTCTCAGAAAACAATCTGGATTCATTTCAAACTCAATTTCAATTGATTTCAATTCTCAGATGAGACCCATTTAGGTGGTGTCGCTTCTGGATTCCTTCATTTATCAAAAATCTCAAAAATTTTAGAGTCCTAATTGGATCAGGACTCTTTTTCCAGAGTCCTAGTCGGATCAAAACTCTACTTTTCACTACCTTTTTACCTGTTTTCGGAGAAAACCTTTCAAAATCTTCTGTTTTGGCCAAAATCTTAGAGTCCTAGTTGGATCAAGACTCTTCTTCAAGAGTCCAGTCGGATCATGACTCTTCTTCAGAGTTTTAATCGGATTAGAACTCTAATCTTTCACAACCATTTTCAATCAAATCTTTCAAAATCTTTCAAAATGAGTCAGAAACTCAGAGTTTTAGTCAAAATAGGACTCTGTTCAGAGAGTCCTAGTTGGATCAGGACTCCGATCCTGATTTTAAATTTTGAAAGAATCTTTCAAAAATCTTTTCATCTATCAAAATTGTTGCACTTTTATCAAAGAATTTTAAAATTCTGAGGTTTTATCTCAGAGTCCTGATCAAATCAGGACTCTACCCTAGAGTCCTGATCGAAGTAGGATTCTATCCAAAATTGATTTTCTCACTTCATTTTCACTGGTTTTCAAAAGCTTTGCTTAAATTCCATCACTTACTTATCAGAAAATCCAACAATATAAGAGTCCTAGTTCAATCAAGATTCTGTTCTCAGAGTCTCAGTTGAATCAGAACTCTGGTTTATTCAAATATTTGTTATTATTTTAATTGTTTTCACAAGTTCTTTCAACTGTTTTTCAGAAAATACCAAAAAAATCTAGAGTTTTAGTCCGATCAGGACTCTGTCCCAGAGTCCCAGTCCAGTCAGGAGTCTGTTTTTATTCCATTTCCATTGTTTCCATTCGTTTTCAAAAAAATTAGGTCATTTTGCAGAGTCCAGTTAGTTCAGGACTCTATGTCAGAGTTCTGATCGAGTTAGGAGTCTAACCCTGACTGTATTTTCTGACTTGTTTCACCATTTTCTGATAAAATCTTTCAAAAAACCCTTCATTTGGCTTTTAAAATTCAAAATCTCAGAGTCCTATAAATCCAAGAATCTAGCCCAGAGTTCCAGTTTGCTTAGAACTCTATTTTTAAAACTTTGAATTTCAAATACTGATTTTAACCCCTTTTCAAAACCATTTTCAGTGTTTATTTCAAAATTCTTCAAAACTTGATGTGGGCCCACTCAGTTGGCACCATATTCAGAGGAGTTATGACTTGGTTAGAACCCTATGCCATTTCAAAAATTCTAATTTTAAGATTGCTTTTGAAAATCTTTTTGAAAACTCCTTCAATTTCAAGTTTTAAAATCGCTTTTTGAAAAACTCAAGTAGGGCCCACTCGGGGTGGCGCTATATTCGAGTAAGTCAGGGCTAGACTAGGGTTAGTCAGTGTCTTGGTTAGTGTTAGGGGTTTAGAAGAGTTAATATCATTTTGAAAACCCATTTTGAAGTTTAGTTTTTAAAACTAGTGTTTTTAAAGATTTTTAAAGGTTTTTAAAAAAACCAAATGTGGAAGATGCCAAGTGGCATCACATTTGGGGGTTTTCTAGGTTTAGTTAGGGGCTAATTAGGGATTAATTAGAGTCCCACCTAGGCTATAATTCTCCAAAAAATCATTGCTGCCTTTATTGGATTTATTAGAAAGAGTTCTAAAAAAATAAAACTCCTTAATTAACCCTAATTAAGGAGGTTTTGAAAACCTATAAATAGGGGACTTCAAGAGGGCAAAAGAAGCTCTTTTTCTCTCAAATTTTCGTGGCCTCTCTCTCCTCTCCAGCACCTCCACCTTCCTCCATTGCAGCTGCAGCCCCAATGTGAGTTTATTTAATATTATTTTATTATTATTTTATTAGTTTTTATGATTTTTCAATAGATTTCACCATGGAAACTCTTGTGTTCATGGATTTAACCATGGATTTCATCCAAGAACCCCAAAATCGACCAAATAAGATGATCTAACTCAGTTTGAGGGTGATTTCAAGGATTCTAATCCATTAGAATCGATGAGAGGTACATTTTTCATGTTCTTAACCGACGAAACGTGAGATTTACCCGTTAAATGGGTTAAATCCATGATTTCAAAGGTGAAAGCAAATTTCAGCCATGGATTCCCTGTATTTTATTTTTTTATTTGCTTATTCATGTTTATTACACGTTTTCTTAGCATATAAATAATTTTTATTTACTATTTTAGTGTTTATTTTATTGTTTTTCATTAGTTAATGCATATTTTCTCAAGTTTCTTAGATTTCTGTGTGTTTTTAGTTTAGAACAGAAAAGAGCGTGCTGGTTTGGATTGAAATATGTGTTGTTAATTTCTGATTTTTTTATATGTGATGCATGCATATGTGATTGAACTACTGTAAAAAAATCAGAGATTTTAGATTTCGAGAACCCTGTCAGAAAAATCAGACACCAAATCGGGTTTTTAAAACTTTAAAATCGTTGTTAAAATCAGGAAGGTAACTTGCTGCGATGATATTTTTCTTATCCTATATCCGATTTGAGATCTGTAAAGTGTCATGGATTCATGTTGATTAGGTCTATCGACTGTGAAATTTTCGGATTTTTTTACTACTGTTTAGTATTTTTCCTCTGTCAGAGAGTCTGATTTTCAATTTAAAACTCGTTAAGGTTTATCAAAACCCTAATCAGACTTGTGTTGTTTATAAATCCCAAACTACAGATCCGATTCATGATCTGTAAAAAGTGAGTATTGTTATTTTTATGTCAAATATTCACTATTAAAAGCTCAGATATTTTGAATGAGTGCTGCTATTTATTTCGGAATTTTCAATTGAAAATATCAGTTAGGACCAAAGTTAAAATCAATATATTCAAGTCCGAATTGTCGGATGGGGATCTCCCTGGTTTTAAAAGAGTTTTCAGATCTGTAAAATAGAAAAGTTCTGTTTTTTTTTCTATTTGTTTTCTGTAAAATTGCAAAGATTTCCATGGAGGTTTGCCCCTGGTTCGGGTCTTGGACTGAGACTGGTTGGTGAACTAGGTCAAAAATAGCATATTTTTAGGGTTTGATGCTATTTTCGGATTAATTTAATGCCAAAAAAATATTTTTATAATTATAATTTGATATTAGGGTTATAAAAAGTGCAGGTACCAATTTTGAGGATTTTTACAATCCATTTGATGCTTGAATGGCTTGAATTGCAAAACAGGGCACCCGAAGAATTCCAAAACACTGCAAAAATCACAAAATTTATGATATTCTTGGATTTTCGTGTATAAACATATATTTTTAGGGTCTAATCATATTCATAATCATATTAGGATGCTTTAGGTTTAATTTGATGCTCATTTGATTTCATTTAATGCATAAAACCTAAGTTTTACCAAAATTTATTTCAAAAAAACCCTGATTTCAAGGCCATAGTCTTGCTATCAGGGGTAGTTTGGTCATTTGACCTAAATTTCAAAATCCTTAACCCTAATTTTCATATTTTTGATCATGTCATATCATATTTGAGTTAATTTATCATTATTTGTATTTCAAAACTTGCATTTTATCCAAATATCTTTCTAAAAACCCTAATTTTAAGGTCATAGTCTTGTTATTAGGGGTATTTTGGTCATTTTGACCCCAATTTCGAAATTTCATATCTTATCTTTGTTATTTATTCAATTTTATTTCATATTTTATCAATTTTGATTTAAGAAAATCATTGAAAAGGCTTATATCTAGCAAAATCCAGTAATTTCTAGATATTACTGGATAAACCTAGAAAAACCAACATATCATCATTAACAAAGTTTCCTAGTTTTGTTGGTACATTGAAGATTTTATTTTTCATGTATTTAAATTCAATAGTGATGTAAATTAAATTAAATTTGGAATAAGAATTTAAATTTCAGCTTAGACTAGGATTGCATTGCATATAGTTTAATTCTGCAAATATTAAATGTCTGATGAATGTATCATTCATGCACATTTTCATAAATTCACTATGGTCTACACGAATGGCACATACACTAGCTTTTATGAAGTTTATAAACTTGGTGGAATTTGTATTTATGGCCATAGTCAGAATACGAATGATACCCAGATTTGTAATCTTCGTATTAGCCACATTCAGCCTACACTATTAGGCTAACTTCAAAAAAATGCACTGCATTTCTCAAAAATACAAAAAGTATTTCTCAAATCCATATTCATTCATTTCATGCATTTGCCAATTCCAATTCGAATCTCAATTCAAAGAAGTTCATTTTCTCAAATTTTTCTAAGTCTTATTCTAAAATCGATTTTCTCAAAACTCTAAGTTTTCAAATGATATTTCAAGTATTTCCCAAGTTCCAAATTTGATTTTCTAAGTTATATTTTCAATTTCAAAGTTTGAATTCAAAGAAATCAAGTTTTTCAAAATTATTTCATATTTCTCAAAATCGATTTTCACAAAACCTCTAGATTCTTCAGAAATCGATTTTTACTTTTCTCAAAAGAACATTTCAAATCCCAATTCACGATTTTTCATGTGATATCTATTCTAAGTGTTTCAGTTATTCAAAGCAAACATCATGTTTTCAAATATGCATTTTCAGAAAATTCATAGCACATGCCTGATTCTTTGTTCATTTAGAAATTAGAATATGATTTAGACAAGTTGAATAGAGCAGAGCAGTAGATTGATCCTTGGTTCGATTACCCCTGTTAAAGGTGGCAGGAACGGTCGAACCTCATACCGACAGGCGAGTCCTATTCTACGGAATTTTCCCGCATTTTAAAAACGGAGGCGAGTTATTTTCAAAAACTTTTCAAAGGTCAGTTTGATTTGCAAAAGTAAAATTTTGCGATGATAACAAAAACATAAGTAGATGTATCTGTATGATTCACATGATCTTTCCTGCATAACCAGTATATTAATGCCCTTTAGGTAGCATTTGTAATCTCTGCTTATCTATGATTTCTGTGGAAAAGAAAGTGTGTCTGATAACTTTAACATGTTGGGAGATGATTTCAAGACTTGCCAAGATAAATATATACATGGCTGTGATAAGTTCGTAGGATGTTTTCTTTAAGTCTGAAAGTGTGTAAGTTTTTTTTTTTAGATATTATAGATGCAGATCTGGAAAATCCATAAGGTTTAATAAATTTTGAGAGAGCTTGAGTCTCGATTTATGTATCTGTGCACATTGTTGCTTGATTATTTCACTTCCTATATGCTATCACCCTTCACTGTTACTTGCTGCATTAGCATTTCAATGATTCATCTATGACTCTCATTTGTTCATCGGTCGTTTATTTAACTCAGTTGTTTAGCTCATTTATTATCTACTCAGCACATTCATTGTTTATCTAATTCACTGACTCATTTGTTATATGTCTGATTCTCTGTCATCTCTTATATCAAACTGCACATTTGCATTTTACTCACCTCATTCACTATAATGATATATCACATATGCATGCCTAGCGCTGAGCATTTACAATACCTTATGAATTATCATAGCTTCACATGCATTTGTTGTAACTTTATAAAGCAGTCCACGTACTGCTAAGGTTTCATTTGCATGCATAGCAGTCCATAGACTGCTATAATGTTGTTTGTATGCATAAACTGTCTATAGACTGCTAGGGATCTATTTGTATATAGCAGTCCATGAACTGTTACATTTCATTGACATACATGATAGCCCATAAATTACTATAGTTTACCTGCAGTCTCAGCAGCCTAAAGGCTATTGTTAGTTCGTTCGCACCCACAGTGGCTCTTGAGTTGCTGTAAACCCATTTATATGCACCAATAGCCCCTGAGTTGTTACGGCTTCACATGTACAAGTATTCTCCACTAACATAGGCATTTAGGTAATTCTTTGTACCTCTCTTCATGTATTGTATACAGGCATTGTATATGCATTTTTATTCTTTTATTTAGCATAAGTACATTCAAGCCAATGCATGAATATTCATATATTAGGCATTGGCATTGCATTCTCATTAACATGTGCATTTCCATCATGACTTAGATATAACCATAGGCATATTAACCTTAAAATACGATATTCTCAAACCTCCTTCTACATTCATCTTTTATCTTGTGTTAACTTTAAATGTTGCAGGAATTAGGTAGAAAAGGGATATGTTCTTTTTCTTAGCTTAGTAATTGTAATTTCTATTTCAAATTCAGACTTGTAATAGCTAGATATAATGAGAATCATTTACCATTCCTGTTTTAGATAGAATGAATGAACATATCATAAATTGCTTATTTTCATGCTTTTACCTTCATTTTCCCAAAATCTTCACAATGGTGAGACACGAATGTCACGTGCACCATTTTGTAAGAGGTAATTAATCCTAAGTTGATGATTTACATCAATGGCTATAGTCAGGATGTAAACAAAACTTAGAATTTTTATCTTTTATAAAATAAACACTGGATCCACACTGGATCCTTTTTAAAATTCATCATATTTTCTTTAAATATTTTTTTCTTTTATCAAAGTTTAATTTAAAATTAATTCAACATATATACCAATGGCCATAGTTAGGGTATATTGAGAATTAATTTCATTTTAAACTCTATAAAAGCACCAAAATGTATTTTATTCTTTAGTTGAATTTAGATATGATTATTATATAATACGTTCAATGACCATAGTCAGGAGTGTATTATATCATTAATCTTATTTACATTCATTTAAAGAATGAAATATGATTTTCAAAATCCAATTTCAAAATTATTTAAACTCATTCATCATTTAGGATAGAATTGCACCATATTTTCAAAATTTCCTTTTCAAAATTCCAAGTGATTCTTTTTCTTCATTTCTCAGATCAAATCTTATTTATAGATTCAAATTCAATTCTATCTCATTTCAAGATTTAAAAATTCAATTTCAAAGTCCAATTTGACTTTGAAATTTCAAAATCATTGTGTATTTAAAACTTCAAATTTCCAATTTAATTCAAAATTCAAGTTCAAAGTTTAATTTAAATTTTGAAGTTTATGATTCATCTTCAAAATCAAGTTTATCTTCCTATCTTCAAATTCAAAATCAAAATTTAAGATTGATTCTGAATCTCAAAACTTGACTCTTCCTAAAATTTAAAATTCAATTTGGGTTTTCAAAACCCAGATCCATCTTCAAAAGTCCCATTTGGACTTTCAAAATCAAAATTCAAAGTTAGAACCCAATCCCATCTTGGATTCCAGATCTTGGATCCAATTCCATCTTTAGGATCCAGAAATCCAACTTCATCTTGGATCTTAGATTTCAGATCCACAATCCATTTTAGGATCCAGAATCCAACTTTATCTTGAATCTTAGACTTCAGATCCACAATACATTTTAGGATCCAGAATCCAACTTCATCTTGGATCTTAGACTTCAGATCCATAATCCATTTGAGGATCCAGAATCCAATTTCACTTTGGTTCTCAGATTTCATATCCAAATTCCATTTAGGATTCAGAACCCAATTTCATCTTGGATCTCAGATTTCAGATCCAAATTCCATTCCAAATTTCGGATCCAATTCCACCTTGGATCTCAGACTTCAGATCCAAGTTCCATCTTGAATTCCAAATCTTGGATTCCAAATCTTGGATTCCAAATCTTGGATGCAATTCCATTTAAAATTCAGAATTCAACTTTATCATTGGATCTCAAATTTTAGATTAAATCCCCATTTAGGATTCTAAATCCATAATTCAATTTCATCTTGAATCTCAACTCTATTTAGAATCCAGACTTTGGATTCAAATTTCATCTTGAATTCCAGATTTCAAATCAACTTCTATTCTCAATTCTTAAATCCAATTTCATTTCATCCCAGATTTCAAAATCCAAGTTTTGATTCCCAAAAAATTCCAAAAACCAAATTCGTCTCTCAATTCTATTTGGATTTCTTAAATCTTACTCTGATTTCAAACTTTAAACTGAAATTCAAATCACATACCATCTCTATGCTGATTCAAAATCCTAATTCAAAGTCCATTTATGACTTTGAATTTCCCTTTCTTCTCATTTTATCTCAACTTCAAAACCATTTCTTTCAAAGTCAAGATCTGATTATTCCAAAAAAAAACTTAGAACTTTAAATCTTAACTTCTAAGTTAAAAACCATTTCTTCACTCCATTTATAAGAAATACTTGGAAATTTCCAAAATCATTTTCAAAAGAGCATACATCCTTGCATTGCACAAGCATGATTCTTTGTGCATCTAGACTTAGAATAAATTCTTAGATAATCTTTTAGCAAAGCAAAAGGCATGAATTCGATCCTTGGTTTGATTACTCCTGGTAAAGGCGTCAGGAACGGTCGAACCTCGTACCGACGAGTGAATCCCGTCTCTCCATTTTCCCGTAAATTTTCAAAATGAAGGCGAGTAACTTTCCAAATATTTTCAAATCAAGGTCAAGTGAGGCCCCGCAAAAGAGTTCCTCTTCTCTTTTCTTTTCTTTTCTCTTCTCTCTTCTTTTCTGTCTTTTCATTTCTCCCCTCAAAAGGGAGAAATAGAGGCCAGAAAGAAAAAAGAGAAGGAAGAGAGAGAAACCATAAGAGAGGAAATTTTTTGCGATGATCACAGTTTTGGCGATCGTGATGGAACCCGTCTTCGTCCGGTTGAATCTATGCCTTTGCTTTGCTTTGATATTATCTAAGTCTTTATTCTATAAATGTCAGCTGCATTTCCATGCAAACTTTAGGAGCCTAGACTCTGTCCTAAAGCTGACATCATTGCATATAGGATTTAAGTATGGTTTGGTAGAACCATATTGAGGAGATTATTCCATGTTCACATTGGACTTAGGTCTTAAATACAACTCTCCTCAATTCTAGGGATTGAATGCAAACAATGTATGCAAGTGTATGCTTCTTTTCATTTAAATTCTATCTCTTTAGGACTTGCATTAGAGCTTTTCTGGTTTTATCTGCATGTTGAACATGTTTTTAAAAACATCCCTACCTATATTGAACCGGTCTTCACGTTGCTGAGCTGTCTCACTGAACCATAGTTCGAGAGAGAGCCTCACAACTGAGCCACTTATTTGGGTTCGCGCCCCCCTACCACGTACCTAAGGGCCATAGTCCGAGGTATATCGGTAGGCGCTCAAGGATGTTGGGAAACCTTACATTAGAACCGAAGAATTATTTCTATGCCATGTACTTTGAGCTTCGGCTTGAGTATATTGGCATACCTTGATTGGAATCAGATGATCTGAACCATAGAGTTAGGATTAAGGTCCTACAAGCCATTTCAAAATATTACATTTAAAGTCAGCCTTTAGGGAGTGCTGTGTGCACATCTTTGTTTGTGCTGCTCCGATTGTGCGATGTTTCTTTGTATTCTCCTATATATATCAAACTTTCTCAAAACCCTGGGTATATTATTCAAAATTTCTTCTTATTTTCAAAAACCCCAGGTGTATATTTTTCCCTTTTCCTACATTTTTTTTTATCAAATTTTCTTTAAAAACCCTGAAAATTCTTTTTCTAAATCCCTTGATCTTTTAAAAAGTTCCAGGAGTTGTGTCTATCCTTTCTTTTATCAAGAGTCTATACGTAAGTCCTGCACTCTATCTAATTCTCTTCTTCTTTGCCTCAGTATCATTCCGATGGCATTCGATTCCCTCGATGTTGTCTTTCCCAGGGATCATATCTTCTATTAAATGAGGGATGAAATCCCGGATCATCGGGTCATCCAGTCTCATTCCTTCTTCCCTCGGTAGTATTATTCCTGGTTCACCACCTTCTCGCGTATGTTCCCAGACCACTTGGATGATTGTGGATTGAAGATGGCATCGACAGCGGGCAAGCGAACCATCAACGGCAGTCTGATTCAAGCTATGGCTGAACGATGGAACCCGCATACCTGCACGTTCTGGTTTCCATGGGGAGAGATGACTCTGCTAATGGACGAGTTCAGCGACATCATGGGATTGCCAGAGTTAGCTGGTCAGCCAGATGATCCGGTCGAGCAGCAATTCCTGATCAATGTCAAGGGAATAGACGTTCGAGAAGCATTAGCCAGAGCGACAGGGAGCAGATCTTGGCCTCTCACTGAGATCAACGAAAGTCAGTTCATCGACCTGTTCGGACTCTATCACAAGTAGGGAGCCTACGAGGAAGTTGACACCTTGTCCCGAGCAGCGAAAGAAAGAATTCAGCACTCCATGGTCTTATGCACAATAGGATTAGCGTTCTTTCAAGACGGTTAGAATTTCATTGATGTCAGAGTCGCCCAACTCTTTCGAAGATGGGGAAGCAAGCAGACCCGTCAGCTTTCAGTGTCCATGGTAGCTCTAGCCTTTCTCTACAGAGGCTTAGCTCGTTTTGCTCTCGGAGAAACCATTTTGGTGGAAGGATGCACGTATGCTTTGCAGTCTTGGTTCCTGCGACATGTGCCATCAAAAGTCAGTTCCTTCAGATTCAGCAACAAGAAGTCGAAGTCTGTTGTTCAGTATCAAACTTTGATTGAAAGTCTGCATCAAGAAGAGATCATTTGGGATTACTTCAGCAGGCAAGAATCAGTTCCTCGCTACACTTATGCTCGTAGCAAGCATTACAGATTGCTTGGCTCTTTCTTCTGTGTCGACTATCAGCCAGAGAGGTGTCTCAGACAGTTCTCGCAGCGACAGGTTTGTGTCAACACTCGCTTCCCGACGGGCCACATGCCAGAGTTCGATCTGCAGTCGGATCAGTGGTCTGAGGCATACCATGTAACCACATACACTTGGGACTCCTTCATTCCTTTGTCTGTGTTTCCTGGTCCTAATGTATCTTCAGAATATCGAGAATGGTGGCAAACTGTCTGCCCACCTTCTCTTTGTATTTAAATTTTTTCATCAATAAAAATGCAACTTTGTGTTCTGTTAAAAAGCTCTTTGTGGCCAAAATTTTATTCTTTTATTTTTTTTTATGTGGTCACGATCCTGTGATCATCGCAAATTTTTTTCTTACTTGTGGTTTCTCTCTCTTCCTTCTCTTTTCTTTTTCTAATCTCTATTTTCCTCCTTTTTGAAGGGAGAAAAATAAAAGACAGAAAGGAAAGAGAGAAGAGAAAAGAAGGGAAGAGAAGAGAAGAAGAGGAACTCTTTTGCGGGGTCTCACTTGACCTTAATTTGAAAATATTTAGAAAATTACTCGCCTCCATTTTGAAAATATTGCAGGAAAATGAAGAGACAGAATTCGCTCGTCGGTACGAGGTTCGACCGTTCCTGGCGCCTTTACCAAGGGTAATCGAACCAAGGATCAAATTTATGCCTTTTTGCTTTGCCTAAATATTATCTAAAAATTTAATTAAGTCTAAATGCACAAAGAATCATGCTTGTGCAATGCAAGGATGTATGCTCTTTTGAAAGATATTTTTGAAAAGTTCCCAAGTGTTAAAATAAAGTGAAGAAATGGTTTTTTAACTTAGAACTTAAGATTTAAAGTTCCAAGTTTTTGGAATAATTAGGGTTTGGGAAAATAAATTTTCATTTGAAAAGAATGATTTTGAAGCTGAGAAAAAAAAGGAAAAATAAGGAAATTTCAAAGTCAGAAGGTGGATTTTTTAACTTAGATTTAGGAGAAGAGATAAAATTTGAAATGGATTTTGAATTTTAAAATTTGAAATCAGGATGGATTTTGAGAGAATCATATGGTATTTAAAAATAGAAATGGATTTAGGAAGTTCAGATGAGATCTGAAGATGGAATTGGCTTTGAAATCTAGAATTGGGAATGGAATTGGATTCTGGATCCTGAAATGGAATTTGGATCCAAAAATGGATTTAGGATTTGAAATCTAAGAACATAGAGTTGAACTCTGGATCCTAAGATGGATTTTGGATCTGAAGTCTGAGATCCAGAATGAAGTTGAATTCTGGATCTAAATGGATTGTGGATCTGAAGCCTAAGATCCAAAAAGTGAAGATCATACTTTGAAATCTGGATCCAAGTTGGGATTAAAAAATCTAACTTCGGATTTGGATTCTGAAAGTCCAAATGGGACTTTTGAAGATGGATTTGGGTTTTGAAAACCAAGATAAAATTTTAAAACTTAGAAAAGGACTTGAATTTGGAATCAATCTCAAAACTTGGATTTTGAAGATAAGAGAATAAACTTGATTTTGAATTTAAAATCAGAAGATGGATAAGAGGTTTCAAAGTTACATTGAACTTTAAAAATTAAATTTTGAGATATTGAATTGAATTTGAATTTGAATTTGAATCTTAACAACGAATTTGGAATTTGATTTGAAAATTGAATTTTGAGTATACAAATGAATTTCAAAGTCAAATTGGACTTTGAATTTTAAAGTTTTGAATTGGGAATCAGAAGATGAATTAGAAATTTCAAAGTTTAAATTGAACTTTGAAATTTGATTTGAATTAGAATTTGAATTTTGGATATACAAATGAATTTCAAAGTCAAATTGGACTTCGAATTTAAGGTTAGAATCTGAAAATGATATTTGAATTTACAAGAGTTGAAAATTGATTCGAGAGGTGAAGAAGATATCTGAAGGAAGTCACTTGGATTTATGAAAAAGAATTTTGAAAATATGATGCAATTTTATCCTAAATGATGAATAAATTTGAAGAATTTTGAAATTGGATCTTGAAAGCCATATTTCATTCTTTACATGAATTGAAATAAGATTAAAAATATAATACATCCTTGACTATGGTCATTGCATGTATTATATAATAATCTATATTTAAATTCAGGTGAAGAATAAAACATATTTTGGTGCTTTTATAGAGTTTAAAATGAAATTAACTCTCAATATACCCTGACTATGGCCATTGATATATATTTTGAGTCAATTTTAAGTTAAACTCTGATAAAAGAAGAAAATATTCAAAAATATGATGATTTTTAGAAAAAGATCGAGTGTGGATCCAATGTTATTTCATAAAAGATGAAAATCCTAAGTCTTTTTCACATCCTGACTATGGCCATTGATGTAAATCATCAACTTAGGATTTAATCACCTCCTATAAAATGGTGCATGTGCCATTCGTGATCCCATTTGTGGATTTTTGATAAATAAAGAGAGAAATGATATGAAAACAGACAATTCATAATATTTACATGCTCATACATTCTATTCTAAGCTAGAAATGTAAATTTTCTCATTATAATCCAACTATTACAATTCTGAGATTAATATTTACAATTTCTAAGCTAAGAAGAAGTATGACATTTTTCATATATTTTCATGCAAAAGTAGAGTTAGCAGAAGATAACAGGCAATATATATATATATATATATATATATATAATAGATCTTAGAATTGTCATATTAAAACTAAAAGACATACCTAAAAATGTTCATTCCGATGAAGGATGGAAGTACTAGATGTGAAGCTTCAACTAAGATACACACACACACACACACACACACACACACACATATATATATATATATATATATATATATATATATATATATATATATATATATATATATATATATATATGGTATACCCTATATATATGAAGCTGATCTGGAGAAGGTGCTGCGACTGTACAAGAGCTGAAATATTATGGGATATGTAGATGGAGGTGGAACAGGGTCACAACAGATAGGGTTGAGTGCTTGTAGATGGGAAAGTATACAATAGGTGGAATAAAGGGAGGGGAAGGTTGATACCTATGTGCACATCTAAAGTGAAGCTATAGCAGTGTCTAAACACTGCTGTAGCTATGTGAAAGACTATCACAATGCATAGGCACTATTGTAGATGCATGAGGGGGGACAGCCATAAGAAATGGCACTGGAAATGAGCTCCCAGCAAATGACACATAGCGAGGTTTATGTATTGCCGCAACAATGAAAGGGGCATGTAGGTGTTTGAAGAGATAGCTATGAAGATTAAAACGGTACTGTAAGTATAGAAAGTGGTGGTACTTGTAAGATGAAAAAAAAATGGCTACAGCAAGGTGGAATAAGGGTGTCGTTATGTAACAGGTGGGATGATGATATGCTATGACATATGAAGAATGTGCAAGGGGAACATAGAAATTGCTGTGAAAGATGGTTGGCAGATGTGGAATGTGAAAGGTAGTGGCTGGTAGATATATAGAAATGTAGTGGGCATTACATAGCAAATGACATGTAGTGAAATTCAGGAAAACTATTTGGTGGAAGATGGGATGGGAGATAGTGACAACCATGGGTGCTGTGGCTGTGGGTTTAGGTGAATGAAATATGAGTGCTGGGAAGAGCTGAATGCGGGTTGACAACAATCACAGGTGATTGCAGCTACCAGAATATGTAAAGGGAATGAGAACAGAGATACCAAAGGGTGCAGATGCTGCCATGTGATGCCTGATGGCAGGTAATAGATAATAGTAATTGCAGCAAAAGCGAAGTGGAATGGGCACTGGGGGTGCTAAAAGCAGGATGCAGGAAATGATGATATGTAATAGGTGGCTGGAACTGGAATGTTGAAATGGCCTGTGATGAAGGGTACACAGGACCTTAATAGATTAGACTCACAGATTTAGCGAAGTGTTGGATCTACACACTGCTGGGCCTATACAGGCCTGGCCGTATGTAATGGACACAGTTGTGGGTTATATTGACCTCCAAAGGGGATAACAAGCCGTAGGGATGGTGACAATATGAGGTTGTGAAAACAACAAATGAGGTGTAATATGGTGGAGGTGATAAATGTAAGAGGGTGTGAAGCTTAATGTGTTATATACAAGTGAATTGATGATAGAAGCTAGTGATTATGGACGTTGGATTGCAGGTGCAACAGGGTAGTTGAGTGAAAACTTGCAAGAAATGCTGTTGGAGTATGCACACAGGGTGTATGCAGACTATGGGAGGTTGATGAATTTTATAACAGCAAAGCATAAGGTATGAAGTGGTGAGATGGTGTTGAAGTAATAGCAATGAGATCTGATATGCTCTACATGATGAGTACCCAGAGGTGAGTGCATAAATGTCAATATGATGACTATGTTGTGTGATGAATGTGAGTAATGGCATATGTAAACACCCCAAATTTTTCAAAATCTTTTAAATATTCTCTTTTTGCCCCTGATATCATTTTCTTAGCGATTGAGTCACTTTTAAATCTACATTTCAGTTCATTTCTCAAGTTTTACTAAAATTAAATTCATTTTATATATCTGACTTGATTACGGATCCGGATCCATTGTCCAGATCCAAATCTGAGTCTCGTTGCCCAACTTTTAAATTAAAATTACAGAAAATACCAAAAACAGTTTTTAAATAGCTCAGATAGTCCATCCGGCATCTGTTTGGATCCATCACGTTGTATTTCTCGATTCGAGTTTTAAAATCGAATATTTTCTCAAAACTTGGGTCCAAACCCATTTTCTGAAGAAATTTCCCCAAAAGATAAACCCAAATTCTCAGAAAATACTTCTTTGATAAATATTTATAAATTTTTGCCAAATTAATTTAAAAACCCTTTAGTTTTCAAAATTTTATAGAAAATGCAAGGAAAAAGAATAAAAAATTCAAAAATAGAAAAAGAAACTCGAAAAAAAATAGCTTTTAAACACCCTTTTTGGAAAAGAGAGCGAGAGAACCCCTGTTTTGAAATTTTGAAAACATAAAAGGCCAGCTTTTTAAAAAAAATCGAATTTAAGGGGGACCTCCTTTGAAAGAAACCTAACGGCCTCCTGTTATAAAACAGGAGGCGCATCTCCCCGATTGATCATCCATCTCCTACCCTTCCATGCGCATCTTCCTCTTCTACTCAATTTCTTCTTCCCCTGGTGTTCCTTCCCCCTCCACAGAAGAAGATCCTTCTTTCCTCCCTCAGGATTCCTCCAAAACTAAGGTAAGAAACCCCTTTCATTTGTGTTTTATTTCCTTCTTTTCTCTTCTCTTTTCTTATGGATTTCTTTTAATTTCAACGTATATCTAAAGCCTGATTTACCCTATATTCTCCTCCATCATCTAAAGTTTTAACCTCCAATGTCTAATTTTGTAGATGTTCGATGTTTTCTTTTTATTGAAATTGTTCCCTATGTATCGATGATCGACGATGCCTCGCAATGGCAGCGTCGATCCATCCAAGTTTACTCTTTCCCTTCTCCCTCTGTTTTACTTCTGATTTTTCTTTTTTTTCTTTTTTTTTTTATTTATTCTTTGATTTTTTTTCCATTAAAAGCATCCAAGTAATATCGGTTTGCTCATGGCAAAATCCGATTTAAAAACATGCGACAACAAGAGAATAATTCCAACATTCTTTTACTTTTGGCAATTTCCCTGATCCTCACGAGTTTAAGGTGAGTTCATTTTTTTTTTTTCTGCAGTTTATTCTGTGCTCATATTTGTATAATGCTATTTCTATCGTTTGCATGGTTTACTCTCTGTTTGGCTTTGTCTCATCCATATTCACTAATATATATATATATATATATATATATATATATATATATATATATATATATATATATATATATATATATATATATATTCGTTCATCTGTTTCTATCAATTCATTGCGTTAAACAATTTCATTCCTATGTTTCACTCCTCTCGCCTCACCATATGACGCCTATTTCTTTCCCATTTCTCTGTTCAAACTTCCATAATATTACAGGAATGTGTTGGTTTGCTGTGGTCTTTTCCATTTGTTCTTTTTTTTTTTTTGAGTAAAACGTCTGACCTGATCTAATATTAGATTAGGCTTTGCTCTAAGTAATCTTACGTTTTATCTGTTATTTGCATGGTGATATTCATCTTTTGTGCTTGGATTTCCTTGATGCAAAAGCAATCGGTATGCCCTAGCCCTATCCCAAACAGAAGACAAAAGAGAGGCAAAGGCACGATGATGCAATGAAAGTTTATAATCATCTGTAAGAGAGGATCTGTAGACAGGTACCAACCAAAAAAAAATAAAAATAAATATAAAGTAAAATAAAGCCAGATGCTAGATCCGTTAGCTGTGGAGATAATAGGGACTCAGAAGGTAATCTGTTTGCTGAATTTGAGTAAATCCTGAAGCAGAAGGTAACTTCCAAGGGTGCGTTTAATCATTTGTCAGGGTCTTTGCACTCAAGGACCACTGATTTTCTCAAGGTTGATGTAAAATGCAATCCTGATAAGAGTGACACAACTATTTGGGAATAATGATGATTTAATGTGAGAATCAGAGGGCGTTGGCAAACAGCCGTGTGATTGGGAACACATCAAATTCCCTTGTTCTCTCATCTGCATCTGATGATATTCGTGAGTTATTAACAGAGATTGCAGAAGATGTGCATGAACAGAGCGTTAACACATGGTTTTGCGTCTCAGAGTGAGATTTCAATGTTGAGCTCACTATTGTAAGGGCAATGGATATCATTGATCCCTGTTTGATTCTCTGATTAGATTTTTTTTTTGTCACATAGCATCTAGATATCTTTCTTTTTCTTTCTTTTGTCTTTATTGTTTAGAGCTTGTTATTTCATTAATTATTTCAGCATTCATCTATTTTCTTTCCATTTTGTTGTAATTACTTCACAGAATATAGGCTGTTGTATTTTCTGCATCAATTATTTGTTCCATTATAGGTAGCTCATGATATATCTTCATTTCCTTCACATCCTACCTCCAGCCTCACTTTTTCTGTAGAGTAGTTAGTTCAATCTTCATTGTTTTGTTGTTTCCTAAATATAATCTGTTCAAACTTCTGTATGGCAGGTGTGTATCATGAAAACAAGAATGCAGATATACTGTTATGAAATTTTTTTTTAGCTATATTCTCCATGCTTTCATAGATTCAGTGTTTTATTTCTCTCTTACTGTTAATTTGTGCATTTCTTTTCTTATAAATTCATTTAATATAACTTGTTCATTCCTGCATATCATATTCCCACCAAGCTGTCAAGTCTTGACAGCCCTGATAAATAGTCGGTTAGCCGAGAGCATGCATTGTACATATTCTTGCCGTTATGGTTAAGGAGGGCAATGATAAAACAGGCTAAAAGGTTGAGGCTTCAGAAGATGCTGATTGAATACTGTGAGAAGAGCAAGGCATCTAGCTCCTCTTCCATTGATGCAACCTCAATGAGACCAGTAGATGCTCATATAGTTCCATTTGCTTACAGCACCATCTCCAGGCCTTCTTGTAATTATCACCATATTAGCACTAGCTACACTTGTGCTCCGCAGCACAAACACTTGCCTTCCACACCATATCTGCGGCTTCTCATACCCAATCAACATCCACACTTCCACCTACAGCCTTACTCCACTTGCATTTATTACTTATCACCTAACATTACCCACTGCCCAACACATTGCCCTGTGCACAACCAGCCATCACCCACTTGCAGCAACCCTTGCTGCACTACATCACCATCACGTCCTATCATTGTAAAGGCAATTGCAGATTCACGACTGCTGCACTTATCTCCAGCCCTCACTCATTCAGCTCTCTGCAGCCACAGCCTTCCCTGCATCATCAGCATGCCATTCTCTTGTCATTCATCCACACACATCACTTGTCACAAGCACCTGAGGTGCACTACTTCCACAGCAACACTATTGTAAGAGCATAGGTTCTCATTTCATTACTACCCTTGTCATCCACCATTAGAAACTTACACAGCATTGCCAGTATGGCCTCATCCATATTGTTATTTCTACCTCCCCATATACATTTCACCCTTTTCTCCACCAGATATCACATAGAATTCTTCACATTCACAACAACACTTGTCTCTGTATATCTTCACTTTCAATAAATGCATGGCATTTATCTCACACCTTTTCACTTTCAAATACATTAATTCATTCATTTTTGCTGCTAAAGGTACTGTTCATTACAACCCTTTGCACTTAGCAGCAGAATTTCCTTAAAAACTATGTCTCTCATTCATTTGTACTGTTATTGCTCTCATTTCTGGACACCGGCAGCAGTGCTAGGCCCTGTCGCAGCCCTCATATATTCACAAGCAGTGCCAACCACTGCTGTGATTCCATTATCACTCTATCACTGCAGCCTCCCACCGTTACAGTACCAGTTGCGGTATATCTTACTGCACCTTCAGCACTGCCCATATTGCTTCTCCATTTACCTATAGCTGTAACACTCCATAACACCCTATTACATTATGACTGAAGCATCTGCATCTTCTGAACTCCCTTCACCATATTGTTTCATGATATCATTCACAACCTACTCCAACACCATGCTAACCGTCATATATAGCCATCTCCATTACCTGCTGAGTGCCTCCATTAGCACTTCGCATGCACATTTCTTCTTTTTCCACAATTGGGTTCAACAGCACTTCCATATATATACCTGCACGTAACTTTGTCATTTTGCCACCCATTGCATCCATCATTAGCCGAAAAGAACCTTGGTGAAAGCAGTCTCGTTATCAAGGAAGGAGTTCTGGATCCATTGTTGTCAGGAAGAGAAGAGTTGTTGAACTGATTTCATAAGAAATTCGATTCCTGGTGTATGATTACCTTGATCCATTGATCGGCTATTAAAATTTTCAGCTAAGGGTTGTCATGTGAAATACAATTATACAGGTTTGCAGAAACTCTTTAAGTGATTTTGAAGGTAACCCACTAGGTCATTGTGCTAGGGTATATCGATTTGAGATATATATCACCACTACCTACAACTCATTAGTTCATCTTCTCTCTCATGCTCTATATCTCTCTCTCTCTCTCTCTCTATATATATATATATATATATATATATATATATGTATATATATATATATATATATATATATATATGTATATATATATATATATATATATATATATATGTATATATACACTTATACATATGATATATGCATGTATATATATGTATGTATAGGCATATATATCATGTCTTCTATCTTTTCATCATTCATATCTTAATATATGAACATTTTCTTAGATATCCACATGATATATGCCATTCTTCTTCTATTTTCATATTAATCCAGTTTGTTTTGCAGGAAATATGAGGGGAATATCATCATTTGAGATTTGTATTTTCAAAATTCAAACCTTGTAATAAGTTAGGCCTTAATGAGAATTTACATTCCCTGTTTTAGATAGAATGAATGAGCATTGTAAATATCATGAATTGCTTGTTTTCATGCATTTTGCCTTTTATTTCTCAAATTCTCACAAATGGCAACACGAATGACACATGCACCATTTCGTAAGAGGTAATTAATTCTAAGTTGAGGATTTACATCAATTGCCATAGTCAGGATGTAAATAAAACTTAAGATTTTTATCTTTTATAAAATAACACTGGATCCACACAGGATCCTTTTCAAAATTCATCAATTTTCCTTAAATATTTTTTTCTTTTATCAGAATTTAACTTAAAATTAACTCAAAATATATACCAATGGCCATAGTCAGGGTATATTGAGATTTAATTTCATTTTAAATTCTATAGAAGCACCAAAAATGTATTTTATTCTTCTTTTGAATTTAAATATAGATTATTATATAATACATTCAATGACCACAATCAGGGATGTATTATATTTTCAATCTTATTTTAATTCATTTAAAGAATGGAATATGGTTTTCAAAATCCAATCTCAAAATTCTTAAAATTCATTCATCATTTAGGATAGAATTGCATCATATTTCCAAAATTCCCTTTTCAAAAACCCAAGTGATGTTAATATCTTCTTCAATCAATCTTCAATTCTTATAAAATCCTATTCATCTTTTCATTTTCAATTCTATTTATTTTCAATCTCAAAGTCCAATTTAACTTTGAGATTTCAAATTCATTTTATATTCAAAAATTCCAATTCAAATCAGATTTCAAAGTTCAATTTGACTTTGAAATTCCAAATTCATCTTATATTCAAAACTCCAATCAAATTCAAAGTTCAATTTAAACTTTGAAACCTCTGATTCATCTTCTCATTTGAAAATCAGGTTTATTTTTTTCTTAAAATCCAAGTTTTGAGATTGGTTCTGAATCTCAAGATTCAAGTCTTCTTCTAAGTTTTAAATTCAATCTGGGTTTTCAAAGACCCAGATCCATCTTCAAAGGCCCATTTTGGATTTTCAAAAGTCCAAAATCCAAAGTTAGAATTCAATCTCAATCCATTCTCAGGATCCAGAATCCAATGCCATTATGGATCTCAGACTTCAGATAAAAATTCCATTTTAAGGACCAGAATCCAATTCCACTTTGGATCTCAAGACTCCAGATCCAAATTACATCTCAGATTCCAGACCTTGAATCCAATTTTTCGTTTAGGATTCAGAATCCATCTCCACTTTTGGGATCTCAGACTTCAGATCCAATTTCATTTTAGGATCCAGAATTCAACTCTATCTTGGATCTTAGACTTCAGATCCAAAATCCATCTTAGGATTCAGAATCCAATTCCATCCTGGGTTCCAGATCTTGGATCCAATTCTATTTAGTATCTGGAATCCAATCTCATTCCCAATTCTAGATTTCAAATCTAAATTCCATTTTCAGACTTCATCCGAACTTCCTAAATCCATTTCTATTTTTAAATATCATTTGGATTTCTCAAATCCATCCTGATTCCAAATTTTAAATTCAATTCCATTTCAAATTTTATCTTTCCTTCTAAATCTAAGTTCAAAATTCATTTTCTGACTTTGAAATTTCCTTCCTTTTTCCTCAGCTTTAAATCAATCTTTCTCAAAAATCAAGATTTATTCTTCCAACTCTGATTTACTTCAAAGACTTAGAACTTCTCTGATCTATCTCAAGTTTTAAGTTAGATTTTACCATTCAAAAACCAATTCTTCACTCCATTATCAAATTCATCTCAGAATACTTGGAAATTTTCAAAACATTTTTCAAAAGAGCATACATCCTTGCATTGCACAAGCATGATTCTTTGTACATTTAGACTTAGGATAAATTCTTAGATAATATTTAGGCAAAGCAAAAGGCATAAATTCGATCCTTGGTTCGATTACTCCTGGTAAAGGCGCCAGGAACGGTCGAACCTCGTACCGACGAGCGAATCCCGTCTCTTTATTTTCCCGCAATATATTTCAAAACGGAGGCGAGTAATTTTCTAAATATTTTCAAATCAAGGTCAAGTGAGACCCCGCAAAAGAGTTCCTCTTCTCTCTTCTTTCTTTTTTTTTCTCTTCTCTCTTCTTTTTCTGTCTTTTATTTTTCTCCCTTCAAAAAAGAGGAAAATAGAGGCTAAAAAAGGAAAAGAGAAGAAAGAGAGAGAAACCACAAGAGAGAGGAAAACTTTTGCGATGATCACAGTTTTGGCGACCATGATGGGACTTCGTCTTCGTCCGGTTGAATCTATGCCTTTGCTTTGCTTTGATATTATCTAAGTCTTTATTCTATAAATGTCAGCTTTATTTCCATGCAAACCTTAGGAGCCTAGACTCTGTCGTAAGCTGACATCATTGCATATAGGATCTAAGTAAGGTTTGGTAGGACCATATTGAGGAGATTATTTCATGTTCACATTAGATTTAGGTCTGAAATACAACTCTCCTCAATTCTAGGGATTGAATGAAAACAATGTATGCAAGTGTATGCTTCTATTTCATTTAAATTCTATCTCTTTAGGACTTGCATTAGAGCCATTTGATTTCTTGCATGGTGAACATGTTTTTGAAAACATCCCTACCTATATTGTCTCGGTCTTCACGTTGCTGGGCTGTCTCATTGAACCATAGTTCGGGAGAGAGCCTCACAACTGGACCACTTATTTGGGTTCGCGCCCCCCTACCACGTACCTAAGGGCTATAGTCCGAGGTATATCGGTAGGTGCTCAAGGATATTGGGAAGCCATGACCTTAGAACTGGAGAGATATTTTTATGCCATGTACTTTGAGCTTCGGCTTGAGTATATCGACATACCTTGATTGGAATCAGATGATATAAATCTTAGAGTTAGGATTAAGGTCCTATCAACCATTTCAAATATTGCATTTAGAGTCAGCCTTAGGGAGCGCTGTTTTGTGTATCCTTGTTTGTATATTTGTGATTGTGTGATATTTTATATCTCTTATATTTTCCAAAACCCTGGGTATATATTATTCAAATTTTCCTTTTTTTTAATTTTTGAAACTCATGTGTATTTTTCCTTCTCTTCTTCTAAATTTCTTCAAAATTCTTCTGATCCTGCCTGCAAGTTCTTCAAATTTTAAATCTTTACCATTTATTCTCAAATTTCATTCTCTCTTATTTTCTTCTGATTTTATATTCTTGTTTATATTTTCATAAAAAACTCTTTCCGTCAAGAGATATCCTTTTTGATATTTTCTTTCATATTTTTAGTTGGTTACTCTCCCTCGTAGAGTAAACAACACAATTGTCACAAAATTTGTGGCGACTCAATCCTTAGTAATGGGATACAATTTTTAATAGACTTTAACCTAAATCCTTCCTTTTGTCAAAACTTCTTGAAAAAGTTTCTTTGGTCTAAAAATCTCCACTTTCCTCCACTGAGAGAGCGCTGATATTCAAAATGGTTCAGACCAGAGCTGGAAAAGAAACAGTTCCTCAATACAGCGACAGTGAGGCAGAAGGGATGAGCTTTCCTAAATCAGTCAGGGGACAGGGTCAGAACAGAAAAGATGACATCGACCCCGCTATGTATGATATGTTCCAAAAGATGATGGCAAGAATGATGTCGGAGCAAGCCGAGGCCAAGCTGAAAGAGGCAGTTCCTAAAAGAAAGTTGAGGAAGAAGCTTGTAAAGAAGCAAGTCAGAATCATCAGAAAGAAGGTACAACCAGACACCACTTCTGAGGAATCAGAGTCAGTCGAGGAAGAGTCAGAAGAGGAAGAGCAGATTGTCTACAAACAGAATCCTCTGAGGCAGTCTGTAAAAATAGCTGCAGAAGAGCCTAAATCCGTCAACAAGCTTAAATCTAAGACTCTAGCAAAGGACCCAATGAGCAAGCAGATGAAGGAGATGAATCGAGCAATTAAAGACATTCAAGCCAAGGGTAAGGGCAAACAGACCTACACCGGCGAGGATTTTTACGATGGTCTAGATGGGGATGATAATCTGGAGAACCTTCCTCGTAAATTTCTCAAGTTTGATGGAACTGACAACCCTAAAGCCCACTTAGCCATATTTTATGTAGAGTGCAGCTATTTCAGAAAAGACAACAGAGCGTTGTTTATTTGCTTTCCTCGCAGTCTGGAGGGTGTAGCAGCCAGATGGTATGCCGATCACATCAATCCTATCGAACTACGAGAGTTCGATAAAGTAGTAAATCTGTTCATCGAGCGCTTCATATTCAACACTGAAGCCTCACCTACATTAAATCATCTTTACAACCTGAAGCAAGGAGAAACTGAAAGAGCAGGTGATTTCATTCACAAGTGGAGAAGCACCTGTAATAAGATGAAGGTACCCATTCCAGAGGAGCACACATTGCAGGTAATCCTCAATAATTTCTCTCAGCCCATAAGGAGCCTCATCGCCACTTCCCCGAAGAAATCCTTCATCAAATTGATTAAGCGAGCCGAATGGCTCGAAGCAGAAATAGAAAGTGGGCTTTACGAGGGCATGCCTCTGGTCAAGAATATCCAAGACCAAAAAAAGAAGGCGCAGTTCGCTCATTCAGTTGATGCCTCCTGCAATAATCTTGGCAGTAGCAGCAAAGGAAACAAAAACAACAGTGGCAGTGGCCCGAAAATAGATCAGAGCAAGGGGCAGAAGGAGAGATCCTATAAGAACAATGACAAACCGCTTCCAATTGGCCTTCAGCAAAAGGGTGATCTTCAAGAGAAGCCCAAGTATATCAAGTGGGAGAAAGATCGAGTCTTCACCCCGTTAGCTCAAAGTTTAGAAGTGATTATGGATTACCTTTTAAAGCATGGGATGATCAAACTCCCTAAAATTTCCAGATCACTCCAAGAATTGAGGATGCCCAAGTTTTTCTGCGCTGTCATTTTCTTTTGTTAGTCATCTTGTAGGGGCAACTCAGCCCAGTCTTTTTGAATCCTTTCCTTTTAAAATTCTTGTAAATATTTAGTTTTGTTATCAGACCTTTTGCTTATCAATGAAATGTCAATTTCCTTTATATATCTTTTATATCCAATACTTCTTTTTTTCCTTTTCCATACTGGGGCATTTAAATTCTTGTTCTTTTCAAAATGCAGTACAATCCTGACATCATTTATGAGAGAAATGATATTACCTATGAAGGCTTTTCAAAAATCATGAAATTTTAAAAAAGTCTTCGTTATGACCAAAGTGTTTAAATATTCTTTGGTCCAACCTTTTGTCAAAAATCAACCCTCATGTTGATCATATTTTCAAAAATAAGTGTTTGAACCATTGCATTAAAAATTCAAAACTCGTGTTGATCCTATCTTCCAAGATCAGTTTCAAAACATTATATTCAAAGATCAACCCCTGTGTTGGTCTTATCTTCCAAAAATGGATCTCAAATCTTTATTCAAAGATCAACCCTTGTGTTGGTCTTATCTTCCAAAATGGATTTCAAATCTTTATATTCAAAGATCAACCCTTGTGTTGGTCTTATCTTCCAAAATGGGTTTCGAATCATTCAAAGATCAACCCCTGTGTTGATTATATTTTCAAAAAAATAAGTTTTTCGAACCATTGCATTGAAAATTCAACCATCGTGTTGATCCTATCTTCCAAAAATCAGTTTCGAAAGGTTATATTCAAAGATCAACCCTTGTGTTGATCCTATCTCCCAAGATCAGTTTCAAAACATTATATTCAAAGATCAACCCCTGTGTTGGTCTTGTCTTCCAAAATGGGTTTTAAATCATTATATTCAAAAGATCAACCCTTGTGTTGATCTTATCTTCCAAGATTGGTTTTTAAACATTTTATTCAAAGATCAACCCTTGTGTTGGTCTTATCTTCCAAGATTGATTTTAAAAATATCATATTCAAAAAATCAACCCTTGTGTTGATCTTATTTTGGACTGTTATTTTTATAAATTAGATCTATTGTTGATCTTCTTCTTCAAAAATAGGTTTTCAAACCATTGCCTTCAAAAATTGACCCTCATGATGATCTCTCATGTTTGATTTAAAGGATCAGATCTTGCGCTGATCATTCTTCTTGTGGTGGATTTTCTTCCCCAAAATGATTTCTCACTTATCTTTTAAATAAACATTTTCCTTTCCAGATCCCATATGCAGACAGGATCAGAAAAACTCCTTTTTCTCAAATCTTATAAATTTTGAGTTAATTTTGATATCTTTATCAGTTTCATTCATTTTATTCATATTTTTATCGATTTTTATCAAATTTTATCAATTTCTCCTCAATTCTATTAAATTTTATCAAGATCTGTGCCCTTTCAGGTTAAGGGATAAACCTGACCCTCGTTGTCCGAGGTGTTTCCCATTCAAGATAAGGGATAATCCTAAAACCCCTCATAGGAGCAATAATGCTACCTATGAGGATTCTTTTGTAAAGACAATTTTTCAATTCTTCCCGATTTTGTAAATGTTTATCAATTTCTCTTTTAAATTCCCCCAAAATTCTATTCTTTCAAATTACCCTTTCAGGTTAAGGGATAAACCTGATGCCTCTTTTCCCATGAGGTATTCTTTTATTCTTTGCCCGCTCAGATTAAGGGATAAACCTGACCCTCGTTGTTCGAGGTGTTCCCATTTAGGATAAGGGATAATCCTGAAAACCCTCATAGAAGCAACAATGCTATATGTGAGAATTCTTTAAAAAAAAAAACAAAATTTTCATAAATCTATTCAAATTTTCTCCACTTTTATAAATATTATTCTTTCCCACTCAGGATACGGGATGATCCTGTGATCACTCATAGGAGCAACAAATGCTACTTGTGAGAATTCTTTTTACAAAATAAATCAATTTCCTCATATTTTCTCCATTTTTATCAATTTTTAAATAAAATTCTATCTCCTTCTTCTCAAATATTATTCTTTCTTTTTTTTTCTTGTTCAGGATAAGGGGTTAATCCCGTAAATTGGATCGCATACCTGGTCTGTCTAAATCATAGATCATAAATTCTAAATCTTGTCATATCCCTTCTAAATTCAAGTCTCAGGTTATCTATTCACAAAATCTTCTATTTCCCCTTCAGGTTAAGGGATAAACCTGAATCATTTTTTCTAAATTCTCTTTAAATGTCTATTCTATTTTTCCCTTAAGGATAAGGGATAATTCTGAAACTTCGACAATCATTCCTGCTTCGATCTCTAAATGTCTTATAAATGCCTGTCTCCTTCCCGACTCTCAGTTGGAAAACCCAGTCCTCGCTCTGAACACCCCAAATTTTTCAAAATGTTGTAAATATCCCCTTTCTGCCCTTTGTCCCCATTTTCTGGGTAATTGAGTCAGTTTTAAATCTAAATCCCCTTTTGTTTCTAAAAATTTGGTTGAAATTAAATTCATTTTCCATATCTGACTCAATTTCGGATCCGGATCCATTATCAAAATCCAAATACTGAGCTTCATTATCCAATTTTAAATTAAATTCTCAAAATTACCAAAATAATCTTTTGAAAAGCTCAGACACTTCGTCCGGTATCCGTTTGGATCCATCGAGTTGTATTTCTCGATTCGAGGTTTAAAACTCGAACATTTCCTCAAAACCTGGGTCCAAACCCCTTTTTCTGAAGAAATTTTCCCCAAGATGGCCCAAAATTCTCGAGAAAACATTTTTAAATATTTCTTAGAAAAATACAAAATTTTAGTGTTTAAACTTTAAATCTTAGTTTTTCTATTACAAAAATACAAAAAAATGAAAAAATACAAAAAAATGAAAAAATACAAAAAAATTAGTTTTAATCCTTGTTTTCTTACAAACTTTAGGATTTTATTACAAAAATACAAAAAAATGAAAAAATACAAAAAAAATAGTTTTAATCCTTGTTTTCTTACAAACTTTAGCATTTTATTACAAAAATACAAAAAAATGAAAAAATACAAAAAAAATAGTTTTAATCCTTGTTTTCTTACAAACTTTAGGATTTTATTCTAAAAATACAAAAAAATGGAAAAATCATGCAAAAAATCAAAGAAATTAGGAAAAACTACGTGGTTTTTGAAAAACTTTTTCCGAAAAACTCACCTTTAACCACCCTTTTTAGGAAAACTTGAAAAGAAGGCCCCTTTTTTGGAAAAACCGATTTTTCGATGTTTAAAGATCAAGTTAGGGTTTTGAAAACCCTAACTCGCTTTCCCCCCTCACTTTCGCCTCTCTCCCTCCATGGCTGACCACCCCCATGTGCATCCCTCTTCTTCAGCCACCTTCGATCACCATGGCCTGGGGCCTCCTCCGTTTATCTTCAAACGGTCTCGCAGGCCTTCTGCCTTTCCATGCCAGCCCCATGTGCGATGTCAAGCTCCTCCCCTCTCACGGAACGGCTTCCCCATCCTCAACCCTCGATCAACAACAAACTGCCCTTCGATCGTCGATCGCCCCCATCAGCCTCAGCCCTCCTTCACCTTCAACTTCCCTCCACCTTCACGAAGCTTCCCCCAACAGCCCCATGTGCGACCTCCATCCAAAACCCTCCATCTCGCTCGATTACTTCCACCGTTGATCCTCAACCAACCTTCACCCTCTCGAGCCTTCCATTCTTCCTTTAAAGAGAGGCCTTCAGGCTCCCTGGAGGCATCGAGTTTTCTTTCATGGTCGCCCCATTCTTTTTTTTTAAGCTTTGAAATCACGCAACAGAACTTCAGCCTTCGGATGGTCTTGGCCTTTTCCCTTCAAACATCCAGCCTCTCATCCATCTAGTTTTACACCACCGATCAATTTCTTCCTCTAATATCGGTTTCACTCTGAGCAAGGAAGGACCTTTCTTCTGAAGCATCCGTCCATTCTCGTCATCAGACTGGGCCTCTGGAGGATCAATCACCTGCAGAATAAAGAGGAGGCTCTCCCCATCCTACAAAAACCCCTGCAGAACAAGGTGAGGATATCTCTAGCCCTCGTTTCTAATTTCTTTGGGATTTGCTTTCGTTTCTATCCCACCAAAGCACTGCCGTGGATGTCAGTTTTGTATATAACGAACACTGATCCATGTATATTGTGTGATAACAAACGGAATTCCCTCATTCCGACATTCCTTCTGTATTTCCCCCTTTTTATTTTGATCGATATACCCTGAATTTTGTTAGATTTTTTTTTTTTGTTAATCCTGTGTTTACTTCTGAATTCTACTTTCGATGGCCGATTTATGTTTAAGGTTAATTCCTCTGCTTACAATCTGAATTTGATTTCTTAGTGTTTTCTTGTCAATTCCATCGTCTTTCATAAATCATTTTTAGTTCCCCTCAGTTTTTCGCACATTCTGTCTTATGCTTCTTGCATCTCGGAAATATCCTCCTCTTTCCCCATTACGCACCATCACCCTAACTACCGTGTATTGGTTAGGAATTCGGTGGTTAGGTCGAGGTTGATCAGAAGGGAGGAAGGGTCGAATGTCAAAATTTTGTAAAATTCTAATACCCATTATGAAATAGATTCTATTATTTCAACTCTTTTTACCAAGGATCGCTCCTTTGGTTTGTCATAAGATTGGATTTATTCAAAGCTGGATATCACTGTGTATTCTATTTCCTGTTTTGGGTTTAAACTGTCAGCCATGGATGTCTCACTCACTCTGTTATCGCCTTTTCTTGCATGCTAAAAAAAAAATTATTTTTCTTTTTCTTCGTCTGCTTATATCATTTTGTCTTTCATTATAATTGGATCTCAGTGAGGGAAAGAATTTACGAAGTAGCTTGATTGGCGTTTCAGTGTGATCTGAGACATTTGAACTAATTCAGTGAGTCATCTTTTGAAGGTAGAATACCTTAGTAATCAAGTTAGCGTGGCTGTAGGTTATTAATATTTGTTCCCCTTGGTTGAACATTCATTTGCTATATTTGCTTTCTGATGAAACTTTAGAGGATACTTGAAGAGCAGTCGATCACTAACCGACCACCTGTTGTCCCCTTGAGGATGCAAATTTGGATTAAGTGAAAGTCTGAGTTAAAAAAAAAAAAAAAAAAAAAAAAAAAAATATGGAGTAACTCTTCAAATCAAATTTAGGTTTATGAAATACTTGCCAGACATCAGAAAATGTGCTGACCGAATTGTTAGGAAAAGTTTTCTGAGTTCTATGATGTGTATGAATTTACTATTTTCTCTCTTTCTGAAGATTTGAGAGTTTTTGTTTCAATGACTTCGTTTCATCCCTGCTAGATGGTTGTCGATTATTGGAATCATGAGAAATTATTGAATGCTGCCATGAAATTCCTACAATTACTGAAGTTCATTGATATCGAAGTCAAATTACACTATCAATCTTTCTTTTTTACATATCACTGGTTCATAAACGGGTCCCTGGATTCACTGCAAAGTTAGTGCCGTCGATTTTGAAGCTAGCATCTCCTTTTTGAAGTTGATCTCATGGATTCGTTTGAAGAATCGCCACCCATTTCTCGGTAAGTTGGTCGATCGCAGTGAGGCCATTCTCTTCAGGATCTACATGGTGGCTGCTTTGTTGTCTCTGTTATCAGACTTTACCTTGGTTTGTTCCCTCTAACGTTAATTTTGAAGATTAACAGTTTCTACAGCATGAGGTTTGTTTGGTCTATCTATATCTTTGGCTTTTGGAGAAATAGTATATGTGCTCTGCATCTCTGTAATATCTGTTAACAGGTAATCTAAGGTGTCATGGTATTCACCTGCCGTGTTACTCATGCATCTTGGACTTTGGCGTAATCCAAAGACTCCCCATGTGAAGGGAAGTCCTAAAATTTGATTCTGTGTCTCTAAAAAAAAAAAAAAAAGAAGAAAAAGAAAACTTTACCTTTCAAAAAATTGTTTTGTGTCGCACCCCAATCGACCTCAATTGCTGTTGCTTCATGCTTTGTCTAAATCATTGTTTTTTTTTTTTACAGGAAGTTCCCCGGTGTTTCAGATTGGGAGAAGTTTTTTTTTTGGGGGGGGGCAGTTGTATGGAATTCCTGTCAGCTGTACAGTGAATCAAGGCATCGTCTACTGAGGTTTGAAGTAATCCATTGAATTTTATCTGCCGAAATTTGTGATATTTCATATCTGTCAAAATATATTTGATCTTGCATAATGAATGAATATTTGAATATGTATGTCAAAGTATTATATTCGGATTTTAGTTACCATTCATTTTAGGTAAATATCATTCTTACTGATAGACACTTTATTAGAATCAGAGTTGATGCTTAAATCATTGAATTCAGCTCGGATAATAGATATTAGACCTGGAATGAAAGTCATCCTTTGAATCTTTGAATAAAATGCAGTCAATAGACTTGTTGAGTATTGAATTACTTAGTGTATACTGCCTGATAAGTCAGGATGGTTTGTATCAGCAGGTTAATGATTAAATTTAAAATCACAAAGGAATTAGCAGTAGGGGTGTTGGTCCTCATTGAAATAATCTGGGCTTGATAATCATGTTAATACATGTTGATGGTTACTCTAATATCAGTTAGCATTTGTTATTTTCAACAAATTGCATCAGTGATAGGGTCTTTGTCGATAATCAGGAACGGTCGGTTAATGTAAATATTAGCAATTAAACACCTAAACATTAGGATATGATACATCTTAACTGTATAATTGGTGCTATGTCTGCTACTTTCATACTCAGTTAAGTTTTCCCTGACTGATATTTCAGTCTGCTACGTGTATCATCGTCCTAAAGGATCTAATGACATCCCACTAGAGCCAGACAGATCTTTAGGTCGAAAACTCCTCAGCAGAATTCATTCATTTACAGTAAAAGCTCCCCAAACATCAATGGACATTAATGGAGAAACCTGTTAGAAAAACCCTCGTTTGATAGAATCAGTATTCATGGCGTTCCCAATCCACGTCCGGTCCTTAGCCGCAAGTAATACTAAGCCTACACATACCAGAGCAGCTACACTCACAGGGCTGTTACCCTGTTATATGTGCGCCCCCCCCCCCAGCATCACCACCCTACATGTTATATTCCCCGTATATACACCATAATAGCTGTTGTCAGCCCATTTAGTAGTATTCAGCAGTCTCCTAGTTGGATCTTTTGCATCTCCATGAAATCATATCTTGTATTCATAATAGTCCATAATTGCACCATTTGTATATAACATGATTTCTCTTTGCCCATGAATCTTTCAGCTAATTTGGATTTTGCAAGGAATGTGTGGAGGATGTTATTACTTGGATTTGAAAATGCAATTTTATATGTTGTAATAAGGTAGGACTTAATGAGAATTTACATCTTCTTGTTTTAGATAGAATGAATGAGCACCATAACCATCATGAATTGTTTGTTTTCATTTATTTTACTTTCATTTCTTAAATCTCACAATGATGAAACACGAATGGCACGTGCACCATTTTGTAAGAGGTAAATTAATCCTAAGTTGATGATCCATATCAATGGCCATAGTCAGGGTATGGACAAAACTTAGGATTTCTATCTTTTACGAAATAACACTGGATCCACACTGGATCCATTTTCAAAATTCATCATATTTCCTTAAATATTTTCTCCTTTTATTAGAATTTAACTTAAAATTGACTCAAAATATATACCAATGGCCATAGTCAGGGTATATTGAGAGTTAATTTCATTTTAAAGTCTATAAAAGCACCAAATGTATTTTATTCTTCTCTTGAATTTAAATATAGATTATTATATAATACATTCAATGACCATAGTCAAGGATGTATTATATCTTCAATCTTATTTTAATTCATCTAAAGAATGAAATAGCTTTTTCAAGATCCAATTTCAAAATTCTTCAAATTCATTCATCATTTAGGATAGAACTGCATCATATTTTCAAAATTTCTTTTTCAAAAACTCCAAGTAATGTAAATACCTTCCTCAATCTATCTTCAATCCTTCTCAAATCCAATTCATTCTTTCAATTTCCAAAATTCTATTTCATTTTCAAACCTCAAAGTTCAATCTAACTTTGAGATTTCAAACTCATTTTATATTCAAATCAGATTTCAAAGTTCAATTTAACTTTGAAATTCCAAATTCATTTATATTCAAAAATTCCAAATCAAATCCAAAGTTCAAATTAACTTTGAGATTCCTTCTATCTTCATTTCAAATTCCAAATTCAAAAATTCAAGACTTTGAAATTCGTTTGTATATTCGAATTCTAAATTTCAAGTTCAATTTTAAAAGTTCTTGATTCATCTTCTGGATTTAAATCCAATCCCTCTTTAGGATCCAGACCCCAAATTTCACTTTGGATCTTAGACTTCAGATCCAATTCCTCTTTAGGAATCAAAACTCCAAATTCCACTTTTGGATCTCAGACTTCAGATCCAATTTTCTTATAGGATCCAACACCAATTTCACTTTAGGATCTTAGACTTTAGATCCAAATCCATTCTAGGATCCAGAACCTAACTCTACATTGGATCTTAGACCTCAGATCCAAATCCATTTTTAGGATCCAGAACCCAATTTTATCTCGGATCTCAGATCTCAGATCTCAGATCTTAAATCCATCTTTAGATCCAACTCCATTCCCAATTCTAGATTTCAAATCCAATTCCATTTTCAGATCTTATCTGAACTCCCTAAATCAATTTATATTCTTAAATACCATTTGAGTTCCTCAATCTATTCCAAATTTCAAACTTCAGAAATCCAAATTCAATTCCCACTCAAGTGTTCATTTCCTTTCCTAAATTCAAGATTCAAATTCAAAGTCCATTTTGACTTTGAAACTTCATTTCAAAAGCTTCAAGTCTTTCTTTCTCATTTATTCTTCCAATCCTGATTTACTTCAAAAACTTAGAACTCCTCTGATCTATCTCAAGTTCTAAGTTAGATTAAAACATTTTCTTCACTCCTTTACCAAGTTCATCTCCGAATACTTGGAAATTTCCAAATCAATTTTCAAAAGGAGCATACATTTTTGCATTGCACAAGCATGATTCTTTGTGCATTTAGAGTTAGAATCAATTTTTAGATTATATTTAGGCAAAGCAAAAAGGCATGGATTCGATCCTTGGTTCGATTACCCCTGGTAAAGGCGCCAGGAACGGTCGAACCTCGTACCGACGAGCGAATCCCGTCTCTCCATTTTTCCCGCAAATTTTCAAAACGGAGGCGAGTTATTTTCTAAATATTTTTTAAATCAAGGTCAAGTGAAAACCCGCAAAAGAGTTCCTCTTCTCTTCTTCTTTCTTTTCTTTTCTCTTCTCTTTCTCTTTTCTTTCTTTTATTCTTCTCCCTTCAAAAAAAGGAGGAAAATAGAGGTTGGAAAAGGAAAAGAGAAGGAAGAGAGAGAAACAGAGAATAGGAAAAATTTTGCGATGATCACACTCGCATAGGGTTACTTCTTAAAATCTTCAAATCTAAAGACCAAGTCCATTCACAAAACTCAGTCCTCGTACTGGTTGTCTTTCAAAAGTTTCGAACTTAAATCAGGTCATTAAATGAAAAGTCTCAGCTACTTCGCTGGTCGTTAAATGATTAAATGAAAAGTCCCAGCTACTTCGTTGGTCATTAAATGATTAAATGAAAAGTCCCAGCTACTTCGTTGGTCGTTAAATGATTAAATGAAATGTCCCAGCTACTTCGCTGGTTGTTAAATGAAATGTCCCAGCTACTTCACTGGTCGTTAAATGAAAGGTCCCAGTTTTTATTGGTCATTAAATAAAAGGTTCCAGCTACTTCGCTGGTCGTTAAATGAAATGTCCCTGCTAATTCGTTGGTCGTTAAATGAAATGTCTCAGCTACTTCGCTGGTCGTTAAATGAAAGGTCCCAGTTTTTACTGGTCATTAAATGAAAGGTCCCAGTTTTTACTGGTCATTAAATGAAATGTCCCAGCTACTTCGTTGGTCGTTAAATGAAAGGTCCCAGTTTTTACTAGTCGTTAAATGAAAGGTTTCAGCTTCTTCGCTGGTCGTTAAATGAAAAGTCCCAATTTTACTGGTCAGAATGTCCAAAATCATAGATCCAACTCAAGGTCGCATCAAAATCTATATTGAGTGATTATTTCATACAGAATTCGTGAAAACTTTGCTGATTTGCTAAAAGTATTTGTTGATTCCAATAAATTTTACTGCACAAAAGAATTACCTCAGATTACCTCTAGTATTCTTTCCAAAAAGGTGAAACTTTTTGCGAAAGAGAGGTAAAATTCAAATCTTTTCCCTGTTGATCAACCAAAAGGATGAGATAAATATCCTCAGTATAATTGGCGAAAGAAAAATTCGATGACGTTGAAAAGCCAGAAGCAAATTGATATTGATCATGGCTATGACGCATGTTTAAAGATGATTTTCTGGCAATCAGACAGTGGAAATATCCTGAGCTACAAAAAGAATCCACTTAATCCATATCTTCTCATTTCTAAAGCTGCAATCAAATATCTGCAAAAGAGATCTCTCAATTGTCGTCAAGATGAAGGCGAATATGTGAGCAGACCCCTGGGGCCAAAGAAGATCTGGATCATCTACCGAGATGAAGGAGTTTGTGAAGGATCCTTTCAGGGAAAGTTCAGATCACCATCGAGATGAAGGCGAGTGTGATGAACCTACCGACAAACCCTAAATGATATTTGATTTCTGCTATCATCAATAGACCTTTTGAGCCAATATCATCAATAGAATCCCTGAGATAAAAGAAGGATCGAAACATCTCCAAGATGAAGGAGTTTGTGACTTACCCTTCCCTGAAAAAGAGAGAAAAGTCATGACATCTCCAAAATGAAGGATGATGTAAAAAGCCCAAAAAAGTTCAATGACTCAAAAAGAGTGCAAAAAGATTATCATGAGAAAACACTCAGATATCAAACTGCCAAAATTGCCAGAGATCATCTTTTCTTATGCAAAATATCTTTTATCAATATCTTTTTACTACTTACTTTTATGAAAGTGAGAATATTTCTTCTCTTCTCATATCAGGGAAATGGATAGCTTCCTTGAAGAAAGTCATCAGTGCTAAAATTTTGAATTTGACTCTTAAGACCAAGAGGTTAACCTCGTTGGGGGAAATACTCTGGGTAAAAGAGGGAATATCTTTGCACATATGTGCACATTTTCAAGCGTTGAAGTCAACTATAAATTTATCCTATTGGCAAAATTTTCTAGATATTCTAAGAATAAAATAAATATTCAATATCCATTTTGATGCAACCTAGCGTTGTTTATATCTTCCAGAAGAGTTACCCCATTCAGTTGAAGTATCTCTTCTGTCCCATCACGGTTTCGAGAAATCCGTATGGTTGTTCCCACTTAGGTTAAGGGTCAAAACCTGAATTCTCTACGAGAGGTCATTTGATTTCAAAAGCTATTTCATTCTCAGCAATGAGACGCCTCCAAATTATCCCTTTTTCAAAGCTTTAGAGAACCCCATTTCCTTCCATCTTTCGCAAAACCCCTTTCGGATTTGTTCATCCAAATTTCGAAGGTCCCATCATGGTTTCTTCGTTCGAGGATTCCATTTGGTCGTCCCCTTCAGGATAAGGGTTAAGCCTGAACCTCGCCCCTCGAGGTATCTTCCTTTTCAGATTTGGGTTAAACCTAAGTCTCGTTTCGATGAGATTCTGCATTTTTAATGAGGTGTTTCCTTCCAGTCCCATCATGGTTCTTCCCATCGAGGAATCTTTGCTTTGTACATCCATTCAGGACAGGATCCTACTTAAGCTTCATCTCACGAGACATTTTTCCAAAAATGTTCCATCAAGGTTCACTTTTATTCCATTCTCCATTCAGGTTATCTTGATATATCTTGGTCTCATCCAGGTTAAGGGCTAAACCTGAGTCGTTCCAAAAGTTGATCTTATCTCACCCATGAGACCTAATCAAAATTCTTATCTTTCATCATTTCGGGATCTTCACCAAAAGTTCCATCGCGATTTCCTCATTTTTGTTATCAAGTTATATCATTGTCGAGGATTTCGTCTCCCCAAGCCATTTAGGACAAGGCTTTAAGCCTGAAAAGCCATAATTCTTCCACACCCAGTTCAGATATGCTGACTGGGGCATTTTTCAAAATTTTGAGTGTTATCTTTGCCACTAAGCTTGGCTTTTTACTGGCTTAGTAGCAAAGAGGGGCATCTGTAAACACCCCAAATTTTTCAAAATCTTTTAAATATTCCCTTTTTGCCCCTGATATTATTTTTTGAGCGATTGAGTCACTTTTAAATCTACATTCCAGTTCATTTCTCAAGTTTTACTGAAATTAAATTCAT